>NW_019524865.1:569421-678336 GCF_002814215.2 Seriola lalandi dorsalis
TGTCTTTGATCCGTATTGTTTTTCATGCTACTGCAATAAAAAAAATAAATGAATAAATAAATTCTCTTTTCACTTATGGGGTATTGAGTTTAGATTGACGACGGAAAAAATAAATGATTTTAACTTCAGACTGCCACATAAGAAAATGTGAAAAAAGTGCTGTGAATACTTTCTGAGTCCTATTTTTAATTTTTTTTTTTATCTTTGATTCAGCTATTACCTGTTTCATTTTGTTGCTAATGAATCCTGGGTCTTTTAGTGATGGATTGATTGATTTATTTCCAAACTCTTGTGTCATCCCCCTTTTCACCAATCAATTGACAGTTTGTAATTTCAAAAAACTTACTTGCCTTTGCTTGAGGTTTCAATCAGTCAACTAGCAAGCACTCAATTTATTCAGGTCATGATGGAACCTCAACGGTTTTGTGCCAATTTAGCAAACTGATGATGAAAACCATGTGAGTTCACAGTAAGAGGAGCATGAGTTGTAATTGTTTTGTCATCTGCTCTATCCAACATCAAAAAAAGAATTCTCAAGCTGAGTTTTATAATTTGATTATTAATTTTTTTTTAACAGGTTTCATGTGTGTGTGTTTCCTCTACCTGGAACAGTACTCACAGACAGACAGAGAGCAGTGAAGCAGATCAGCGATGACTCATTTACAACTTTGCGTTGGCTAATTTAATGATGGAAAACCCGTGAAGCCTATCAATGACACAGCCATTATAATAAATACTGTTTGACTGTTAAGTGTGGAGTTTTTGTTGCATGTTTCAACAACCTGAAGAAAGAGGAGCCAAACTGTCAGATAATCACAGTCACAACTTAAATGCTTCAATATTCTTATGAGCCCCTGTGAGTTATGTCAAACAAGGACTTAGGACAGAGGACCTGCAGTCACTGGTTATTTTGGAAACAGCTGGAGCCATCACTTTCAAATGGTTGGATGGCTAATTTTAGAAAACACTTTTCACCTTTACTGACCTTCACCTTCACCCCACTTCACTTTATATTGGTCTAGGTGACATTAATACCTCTATACTGGAAACCTCTCTTGAATGCACCCTTGATGAAAACACAGGCTACAACACAGCAACACTGAAGGAGGTGGAAGTGATGAGGTTCTTCCCCTGTTTGTGTTTACAGTCAACATGAGACGTTTGCGCATGTGATTTTTACTGTGTACAGTACCAGGTTCCCCCATTTGTGTACATCCAAGCACATACAGCAACGCACTCGTACACTTATACACTCACAGTGAACCAAACAGTGATGGATAAAACGTTTGAATCTCTTTTGAGATTGACCACTATGCATTTCTTATGTTCTTTGAAGTTTTATACACCTCATTGGCTGCGGAATTGAAACCAATTGAAGAACCAATTGAAGAAAAACTGAGTTCACTGTGTGTGTGTGTTTGTGTACAGCTTTTTCTTGCATAAAGTTAGATTTGTGTGCTGTGAGTTTCAGGTCTATGACTCCTGAGGTCGTGTGTATAATAGTGTCATGTGGAGCATATATTTACCATCAACAGCAGCCCTGATGGTGGTGTAAATTCTTGGCAGCAGACGGGCCTCTTGGAAAGGAATGTTGTCTTGCACACATTCGCGGATACACCTACCATTGAGATAAATAGTTAAGGGCCGTTGACTTCCTTGTTTGTTCTGTATATTACCTGTTGTCACTGCAGAGTCACCTGCAGCCTTGCCAGGTGGCAAGACCAGACGAAATACCAGAGACAGTAATACGATAAAGGGTGGATGTGAGGTGAGATGAGCAGATATTTTTGACAAGAGGCGTGATAAGAAAAGAGAAATAACAAAAGAAGACTCCAACCTCATCACCTCCCATCATGTCTTTGTCCAAGCCAGAGGAGCTGCTTGCTTACGAGCTGAGTTGCCCCATCTGCCTCCAGCTCTACTCTGATCCGGTGGTTCTACCCTGTGGGCACAACTACTGTCTAGCCTGCATCTGCAAGACCGCTGTCACCCAAGGCAGCACGACGGTTCCATGTTGCCCAGAGTGTCGTGAGGAATATCAGGGTCTGGACTCCCTGAAGAGAAACTTCAAACTCTGCAGCATCATCGAGGGTTACCGAGCCACCGCTGCGCATCTGCGCGGGCTTCCTGACGCCAAGCCTGGGAGGATGGAGGTTTTCTGCGACCAATGTATAGACGAACAGTCGCCGGCTGTGAAGACCTGCCTGAAGTGCGAGGTGTCGCTGTGCGCCAGGCACCTCCAGAGACACCACGAGAAGGAGTCGTTCAAGGCGCACGCTGTGGTGGAGCCTCTGAATGAGATGGGAGTGAAGGGCTGCACCGTCCACCAGCGTTTGTTTGAGTACTTTTGCTCCAGTGACATGACCTTGCTGTGTGGCACATGCTTGATAGAAGGTCATCACCAGAACCACGATGTTCTCACCTTCGTCGTAGCCGAAGAAGAGATGAGGCGGGCGCTGGAGAGCCGCAACAAGGTAGTTATTGTTTGGTCCCGTTGACATTTACCTGAGCAGTGATATTGTTGTCATGACGGTATAACAGGATTTTGCAAACATCAACAAAAAGTGGAATTGGTGCTGAAGTGAAAGACAGGGTGAGATTTTATTTCATGGATCAAAGTCCTGTATAATTTCTGTGGTAGTAATTGTAATTAAATTATAGATAATTACATGAAATAGTCACAATGTGAAAGTTGTACAGGCAAGCACACAGTTTGACAAACCTGGAGAACAACACTAATGAATGAATGTTTACTTGTGTTCAGTCAAACTTTTCTCTCAAGGGAAGTCCTATTTTTTGGCTTAAATTAGCAATAAATACATTATTCTTCTCAGGAAACGTTTCACTATCATTCTGAAACAATCAACCTGTAAAATGAGCCATTACCAAACAGAGCACTTCAGAGAGTGCAGGTTGTTGAGGCTATGCTTTGTGCCAGTGGGAAACAACAATGATAAAGGTCAAATATTTGAAGCTTGAATAAAGGGACTGGCAGCTATGTGGCTCGCTGGCATTGTTCTGCAATGCAAAAAACATGTCTGACCGGCAACAGCATGTGTAATGAAGCCAGCAGGGTTGGCGTGAGTTGCCAAATCCAGGCCAGTGATTAAAATATTTTGATGACACCTGTGTTGACAGTCACATGTAATCTTAACATATATCACCTGATATGAAAATATGCTTTTGTTTGTTACAAGACACTCACATCCAGTTATTCCAGATTTTCTTCCTACAGAGATAAAGACACAGAAGCCTTAAATGCACATGTTCGCAGGTGGTTTGCTGCAGGCTGCAGATGACCGAGAGTCTCCTCGGGAAGACGGCAGAGGAGCAGGGAGCCTCTGAAGCTGTGGGAGACAAACTGATCAACAAGGCTGTCACTCTCATGGACGGTATAGCTGCACTCGTGGACAGGTAACAGACTGCGCGTGTGCTGGTGTTGATCATTCTCGTGGCGTCCTCGAGCGCTTCCACTAATGTATTCAAAGATGCATTTTTAAAAGCTCTGAAAACATGTTCTCAGTCAGTGTCTGACCTTGTGTTCACATGAGGGGTTTGCCTGTGCAGTTTTTTCTCTGTACTCCTCTCACTGCTTTGAAGTCAGACTGATGACAGCTGTGGGGTTGTTTACTGATGTTTCAGGGCCACTGTTAATCAAATCCAATCAAACCACATCCACACAGTCCTGGTGAAGCAGAATAGCAGATGTTAGAGTGTTAAACTCCTATTAAATAATATGTAAGGAAGTCTTTTTCCAGCTTATTTAGTCATACATCTTCATGTTTTTATATCATGTTTTCAGGGTCTAAATGTATAACTGGAACTTTCATCCCATCACCTAGTTGACTATAGAATCTGTGGACAATAGCACTATTTCTAACTGAGGATGATTAGAAATAGTGCTATGCACCAGGGTGAATGATGTATAACATCTCCTTCTGTCATGTTTGTATGTAATTTCAATAGTATCCTAAAAATAGTAACGCACACTTTGTATTTAAATTAGTAAGATCATGCACTATATTAGGTTTTTGACTGACACATTCACTGCTCAATTTACAGTACACTCAGTAGAATTACTGGAAGAACAGGATCGACCAGTGAGTGTTGTGAACGTAATATCTTTGTAAAAGTGGCCACAAGACTGAGAATCAACAGCCAAACCAAGAGCCTTGTGAAGCTGTGTTCAGGTAGAGCTAGCATCAACATGCTAACATGCTCAATATGACAAATACACTGAGCTTAAAGTACTTGAGACATTTCATTCAAACCACAATTTGTCAGCGTCACGGTGGCGCTAGACAAAGATGGAAGAATAACATGAAAGAACAGGGGAGAAATCTGCTCAGCAACCGAAATTAAACATTGTAAAATATATCTAATCACCCACTTGTCCAAAAAAATCTCCAACCTCCAACCACCTATTGATGTGTTATTATTGTGCTGTGTTCAGGTACAGGGAGCGTCTGATTGTGCTTCTGGAGGAGGAGAGAGGCCAGCGCAGAAAAAGCTGGCAGCTCGGACTGAGCGCACTGGAAGAGCAGCAGCAGCAGTTAATGAAGGTCCAGCAAAGTGCCACAGAGGCACTCAATGAGACTGACACGTGCATCTTCATACACAGGTACAACAGAACCAGACATTCAGTCAGTCAGTCAGTCAGTCAGTCAGTCAGGGACATTCCAGATTACAGGGCTGGCCCGGCTGTTGCGTTCCAGTCTAAAAATAGATAGAAATAGAAAAGTGTTTTATACAAACAGTATGAGCTGATAAGTCTTTAAGCCTATTTAAGTAAAGACAGGTGATGCCAAGCATAAGCAGGGAACCACATAGCAGCATTGTGACCCAATGGAATTCCCTCTGCTCTGTAGGTTCATGCAGATTGACCATAAAATGAGAGAAGTTGTCGAAGACACCAGTCCCTCCATGATCCCCTCGAAGGCGCCGCTCAACACCAGGCGTGTCCACACAGGCCTCAAAACCCAAGACTTCTGCTCAGAAATGACCTCCTTCCTGGATTCTCTTCACCTCCTCCTCAACCCCCTGGATCTCACCTTCAACATCTGCACCGCCCACCCCAGCTTGATAGTGTCCAATGATCTGCGCACAGTCAAGTACAGCTCCACCAAGCAGGCATATGCGGAGCACCCAGAGCGTTTTACAAGCGCACCTCAGGTTATGTGCAGTCAGGGTTTCTCATGTGGCGAGCATGTATGGGTGGTAGAGGTGGGGGCCAACAGCATGTGGTCACTGGGCGTGTGTTACAAGACCATCCCTCGCCGTGGCGACCACAGTCGCCTGGGGCACAACTCTGTGTCCTGGCGATTGCAGTGGAAAAACGGCAAGCTGACAGTGTGCCAGTCCTCCTGTAATGTGGCTCTGGGGGACATGACCCATCCTCCGCTGAAGATTGAGGTAGCGCTGGACTATGAGGGGGGGACGTTAACGTTCCATAGCATCAAAGGGCGTAGGGAGCACCTCCATACCTTCAAGGCTGTGTTTAGGGAGCCGGTTTACCCAGCGTTCAGTATTCATTCAAACAAACCAGAGTCCTGGATCACACTGCACAGTGGGATGTGAACGCAACTGTTTTTGTTTAATATTTCCCAATAGGGCTGCACAATTAATCAAAATATAATCTAAATCACAATATGGCTAAGTGCAATATCCAAATGGCAGGAGATACAAAAATTCACAGGAGCTGCAATTGCAAAAAGGCAAAATGTGTCACATTGCATTGTGAGCAACATAAGCATTGTGGTGCAACAGACACGCCCCAGCCTACAAATCATATTCTCCAGATGTTAAAGGAACATGTTTATTTGGTACAAGACCAAACAAAAAATCACATCATCATCATTTTAAAATGTTCTTTTCAGTGAAAATGAAATGCAAAAATCACCATTCCAACTGAAATCGCATATCATCAATCGCATATCACAATCGCAATATCTGCCAAAAATAATTGCAATATTTTTTTTTTTGCATAAAGTCAAGCCCTACTTCCCAAGCATAGAATTAATTGATGTGTTCCTCTATGTAACTATGATTGGTCTTTGTACTTTACTGGTTTCTCAAAAGTCTGCATGGAAATACAGTGAAAAGTACAGATGTTGCACTTTTGTGTCATTGCAGTGGAAATGTGACTTCCCCTTCTCAGATAAAAGCTTTGGAATGTAATTGGCTACCACACATAAAATCACACAAATCAACCATGCCATGCGCCATCTCATAAAGCCATGCTATTATACAAAGGTGTGTATTTACTGTCTAGCATGACTGTATTAAGGTAATGGATTAATCACATGAGATCATTTATTATTCATGATCAGGGTGATTTTTGTGGAGGATATAGCTCAGTACAAGTGTTCCATAAATTAATTAGCTTTTTGGGATTTTCTTTAGTCATTCTTCAGTCCTTCTGGTGTGCTATTTGGCATGTTTCAATTCTGTCTATTTAAAGTTAACTAAATGTCTCTTGAATATTGTGTGTTTTGCCTTTTATTTTCTTTATATACAGTAAACAGTAAAATGTACACAAACTTCACTGTGAACACAGGCTGAATATACGAGACATGTTTGTGTTTATGCTTCAAATAAACTCTGAGGATTATGATGTTTGTGTCTCAAAATGTCTGTGTATCTATAATAATGTGTATATATATGACAATACGGTGCATGTGGTGTGTGATTGGCTCTTGAAAGTTCATTCATGCAAGATGTAGTGTGTGACACTGGGGTTGCCAGGTTGGGATGTAAATAGGTAACTAACGGTGATTCAGCGGTTTATATTTTACCTAACTGCACGTATAAGACACACGCAGATAAATTGTTTTATGAATAATCTTATTTAAGTTATTTGCTCCATCTTACTAATATACAAATAGCAAACTATGGTCTGGGTTTTACACCTATCTATGAGAGCGGGGGATGATCTAAAAAGAATCTGGCAACCCATATCCCATCTGTCACAAATTCTGTCATTGGGCAGGACACTAACATTATTTGATGTTAGTAGGATTATTCCACATAAGACAATTAGCAACGCCGTCACGGGACACCAGAAGGAATGGGCTCAGGAGAGAGTACGACCAGAAAAGTCTCTTTCGGTGTCGACGACGAGGACAGAGTCAGGATTCTTCGTGGAGTCAAGGTAATGCTAGTTTAGCTAGCGTTTGATAAGCCATGCTAACGTTACTTTAATGTCACGCCTAGCGCTAACTAGCAGTTAGCGTGTTGCTGCACAGGCAAATGAAGTTACCCGTGTGTTATGAGTTGACCTGAGGTAAAGTCAACAACATGTGAAGCGACTGCTGAAGTGAGGAGGATGTGAACGGATGCGGGGTCAGGGGAGGGTTGATATACGACCTGAAACATACCTCTGTCTCTTTTTTTTTTCTTTTCGTTACACCAAACATCAGCCGTAATAAGCTGCAGGTAGAAGTGTGCCTTGCTTATCGGCAAAGGAATATATCTGGTAGATGACCGACGTATTTTTTAGAAACCGTCAAGGTCTTCTGGTAAATTTGGCATAATCATTATCCACATTGCAGTACTGAATTCATTAGCAATCCCATATTTTTCACTGTGCACTAGCTGCTGTCCAGCGTTTGCTAACAACGTTAGAGATAACGCGTCCAACTAGCAGCTAAGAAAACCGAGCAATAAATTGTTGTTGTATCTATGAGGCTATATATGACCATAACCAAAGTGGCTTTAAATTGGTAAATTTTGAATGAAGTTTGGCTTCCTGCTCTCTGCTTCTTGACCCTGCTGCCTTCCAGTGCTGTTGTATATGTCGGAATTTTGTGCAAGTCATGACCAACCAATTGAATGTTAATGCAACTGTATATGTTGCCAACATAGAAAAGTAAAATCTATCCTGAAACATTTTAAATGTAGTTAATAGAGATTTAAAATAAAATCCTTTTCGTCCATACACATTGCTTTTAGCAGCTGAGGTATGCTAGTAGTTTGTGTTCATTTGCATTTAGAAACATCAAATCTTCATGTTTGAGAAGCAAGAAACAACAACAAATATTTGACCTTTCTGATTTGATCATCAAAATAGTCGCTTATTAATTATCTATAAGTTTACTAGTCAACTAATTGTTGCAGTTCTACATACATCTATACAGTTGTAATAACATCACAATGATTCTCATGCACTTGCATTAGCAGAGAGTTTTGTTGCTTTAATGCAAATGTGCTCCCTATCTTATACTGCATTAACAGTGTCCAAGACTTCATGTCACCAGATGGAGACTTGATGACAGATGACAGGAAGCAGAAACAACAAGAATGTGTGTAACACAGGAATAACAAAAATGACCCATTTTGAACAGTGCATCAAAACGGCTGCTTTCACAGAATGCATTAACACAACCTTTGACTCAGACTGTCAAGACTTAATACTTTTGTAGCTAAAGCCTCACACTTTCTGTATCATGATGGATTTTTATTTTAACTGACACTAAGCAAAAACTTTACCAAGTGGTGCTTTTTTTGCAGTAATTTTCAAATGGTGTTTCACCTTATTGTAGTGATGTAGAAGTGTGTTCAGTGCAACTTGGCCTTCACAGCCTATTGAGTGTGGTGACAGGTATAACGTAAGTGCTGGGTGTGGTCAGAAGAGTGCTCTAACTGTGCAACACACAGGAAAATTTTAACTAGAAGAGCTCAGTGAAGTAGCAACTATCAGGTTGTTGTTATCTCTAATCTCTAATTATGCCACTTGCATACATGCACACACATAAGATGTATGAATGGTACTAGTGCGACTGTATCCAAAGCATTCCTATTTTCTGAAATGTATGAGAACTTGTTCGATTTAACTGTCAAATTTCCTGCAGTATTTGAAGGCACCTTCAGACCTAGCTGTACACGTACAAGTGCAAGTTTGTCCAGTATAACAACAACTGGAATATAAAAGATAAACCACAGAAGTGAAGAGTTTGTGGGTCAGGAACTCCCGTGCATCACAATGATTGTGAACATGTTTGTATAATTGTGTACAAAAAGCAAAAACAAAGAGCCTCTCAGATAATCACATATACCAGCCCTGCCTGCACATTCAAATCTTGTGAGTCATAGAAACAGTGAGTCAATGGCTGGTGCCGACTTCTGTGGTTTTTGGTGTAACCGTTTTTAACCATTTCCCTGGACACACACACAGACAGCGATCCAATGTTTTTGGCATACTCAGCTGGTTCATGTGTTTTTCTTCAGGACAAAGTCACTCTGTTCTTCCAGAAAGGATTAAAAAAGATAAAAGGATGATTTTCATTTGAATGAAAATGACACCAAATAATGTGCATGATTTGCAAGTAAACTGTTGAGTTTGTAGAAACTTGCAGCAAAACCTATGATTGTTTCTACTGTATAGAAAATAAAACGAGGGATGAAAAACCTTAATCTCTCAAATCTGTGTCGATTCTGTGTCTTGAACCTACCCATCTTTGTCCTTTTTAAATTTTCTCTTTATCCCTCTGTCTAGCTGTCAGAAGATGTTCTCCAGAGGATGAGAGGAGTAGCCAACATTGCTCCAGAACGCACATCATCATCACCCTCAAGCGCTCAGAAAGACACAGGTATCTTACAGCTTACAACCATTGTATCTGGCTGCGTTGTATTCAGGCTCCATCACAGCTGTCAGATATGATTCGCTGTTATTTGAGCTGGTGTGTGTGTCCATCGGCACCGTGTCAAGCATGGTTCTTTCCACCGTTCCCCTATTTTTACACACAGGGTCTATAATCTGGCAGCTTGCACTTCTGGAATATGAGATATGCTGAAATGTAAATAAATGCCTGTGTTAAATGTCAGTCGTTTTTAATAATAAAAAAAACAAACAAATCTTTTACTACTGACACTGTTCACATACATACATAAACATGTTCCTGCTAATGTCAAAACTTCAAAACATATATGATGGTTAGTGGGGTAGTGCGGGAGTTCCCACTATAATCAGTACCAACACTTTTTCCCTTTTCCCAACACCTGTTTCTTAGAAAACTACTTCTTGGAGATAGAAACATTTTCATGACCACCACCTGAGATGCTGCTAGTTTGAGGATAAAATTCCTTTAAAGCCAAATGTAAATCTCACATTGTCTGTCAGCCACATTCTCTCACGCTCTCTCCTGCCAGGCTCTTGAAGTGGTCAGGATAATTTTTCAGTCTCTTTGAGCTCCTCATTATGATGCCGTGTGACAGCTGTGATTATTAGCATCTTATCAGATAATCTGGTCGGTTCACAGTTCTCTAGTAAAAACATCAGAGGGGCCTTTCACTCATTTTCACTTATCAGGAATTTATTTACTGTCAGCCACACACACACACACACACACACACACACACACACACACATGCAGGCCATCATAAGCCACCCACAAGTCAAACTGGGCTAATTAAACACTTTTAGAGCTTATGAACAGACGCACTATAAACACACTGGAGAAATTTGTCTCATCCTCGAATATCAATCAACCCCTAGATTTTTTTAATGTAATCACGTTAAATAATCAGGTACCCATTTTTAGACATTATCTACACTATGCAATAATTACATCCAATAATAGTAACAGGGTTTATTTCAATAGTAATACTGTAAGTCACATAATAACTTTTCTTCTGCAAGAGTTTTGCCCTTTGATATCTGTGTCTTTGTCCAGGTGCCTCTCGCAGTCCCAGCCCAAGCTCACGACCTCAGCAGAGCTCACAGCACCGGCCCCAGCCCAGCACCCAGTCCAGCACTAGCAAACCAGACTCCCGCACTAAGGAAGAGCAGAGGAGGTGGGTTCAAGAAAACATGTAATTCATTTAATATAGATTCTAATTGGTTGACAAACATTTTCGCTGATTTATGCCTGGTAAACATATATATATATATATATAAACCTTTTATGATAAAACTATCTGCTCTTGAGTGATTGTAAACCACTATAAAATATTTCTTGCTAAAAAAATGGTTTAGTAAAGTACTAGGATTAGAAATGTGTGCCACATTCATTTTAAATGCACAATCAAGAAAACTAGAATCAAGGGTGAGATTCCTTAGAGCAGCACTGTGACCATTTCAGAAATGTGACTTGGCTCATGCTCCCTTTATAAGCTTTATATTCAGACACATTGGAGCTGCCTCTGGAATTCACTGACTAGCAGCTGTGCTGGGAGTATCATGCATGATTACACTGAGTGAAAATACTTAAAAAAAAATGAAAGCAAATGGAAAAAAATCATCTGGAATAAAATATTAAATGATACCTTGTGTATCACAATCAAAATATCACCAAGCTTCTTATTCCATGCAGTGTGTTGTATTACTGCATGTTTCACTTTTACAGGCTCTGTGCAGCCTAAACACATGCACACACACACAGTTAAAAATGATAAAAAGGATCAGTGTGTTAACTGACTTTGGACTCCACGGAGAAACACATTTTATTAGTCTACTGGTAGTTTATAGCTTAGGAACTAAAGTTTGAAATTAAAGTTTATAATAAATGTTGGATGGCCGTCAATATTGAAATGTGAGGGAGGGACCAAGTGACATTTGAAAGATGGAGATCAGACCACAGAACATACAAGTTTTGTGGTATGTGTAACACAGGAACAACAAAAACAACTGTTAAACTAAAAATTGTTAAAAAATTCACTTGATGAAACCTGCCGTTTTCTTGATAATTCCTCCCTGTGGAGAAATAAATAATCTTAGATATTGAATGGATTCGACTGGCCTGAAATTTGGTATATGCTGCCCCCTTGTGGATATACATGCCTAAAGCATTTGATCGCAATCAGAAGACATTGACACTTATTGCAACAGGCAATGAATGCATTCATCATATTTTGTATATACGTTTCATGTGTTTCAGGTACGAACAAAAGCAGAAGATTCACAAAGAGGAGTTGGCCAAGGCGGCACAGAGAGAGAGGGAGGCAGCTATGCAGAAGATGACTAAAGCCATGAACCGGGAAAGACAACACACTCGCAAGGAAGCTGAGAAGACCAAACAACTGGTACATGCACACACACACACACACACACACACACACACACACACACACACACACACACACACACACACACACAGAGGCTCATGTACGGATTGAAAATATATTATTCTCCTTCCTTAAGCCGAATGCTTCTTTGTTCCTGCCTTGTTTCCTGTTTTCCTGTTTCCTGACCTGGTGACGTTAGATCACATTGTTAGTAAACATCACAAAATCACCGAGGTCACACTCAGCTCTATTTGGTTTCATGTATGTATGATACGACACAATTATACAGGGGATAGTTTTGATAGAAACTAGCACTTACAAACACTTACATTCATTTGTGGAGGCCAGCCAGCGAAACTAATTTTGAGTTAGTGATGGGAGGCTTTGACTGAGCAGTCATTTAAGTGAGACAATATTAAACACACTGGCCATTCACAGTGTTGACAACATGCACCATATCTGCAAATCAGAAGCTGATTCAAAATACAACAATAGAAAGTGAAGCGAGTGCCTCACTGTCAGTTCTCATTCGGATCACGTCCTCAGCTTCTTTTAATTAGTTGATTGTTTGTAGCCACTTTTGTGAAAAAGGCATCTCTTCTAAACAACATGAAGATGAAGATGTGAACCGGTTAAGGCACTCATCATAATGTATGTGTGTAAGTGTCAAGTCAAAACACACCAACTGTGCAGGCCAGTGACACATCACCCCATGTGTACCTCCTGACCCCCGTAGCCCCCCCCCCCCCAAAATAGTCAAAAGAACAATGTGTGCATCACACTGGTGAACCCACGCTGATAGGCACCTATACCTATTTACTGTTTGTCCTTTTATTATCCTTAAACAATAGGTGTTTTTCACTAGCTATTTTCTGGGTGTGCACAAATATGCACAGAAGTTGCCACAGTGGAGGACATGGGATGGGATCCATGTGAGGCTGTAAGATGCATGTAGCTCAGTTTTGGAATCAGTTACTTGGTATGGAAGATGGAAGGATGACAAGAAATATGTTGATATGGAACAAACGAATTATTGGCTCTTGGTAAAGATACAAAAGAGTGAATGCACAATGTTCTACAGTTATGAGAACTGAGTGATATATGGACTAAACCAGAACTGCATACGGTTAAGATGATAGAATATGAATATGGTACTGTTCTATATAGGGCTGTACCATATGCAAAAAAAAAAAAATCATATTGCGATTATTTTGATACATTTTGTGATATGAGTCATGACATCAGTTGGAAAGGTCATTTTCGCATGTTGTTTTCACTGAAAAAAATAAAGATAAAAATGAAGATGATGTCATTTTTGTTGGGTCTTGTACTAAACAAGCTTTTTCCTCATAGAAGTATATGAAGAAATATGATTTATAGGCTGGAATGTCTCTGTAGCACCACAATGCTTTAAATGTACTATTTAGAATAGAAGAGTATCTGTAAAGAAAACACGTATGGAATCCTCTGGTGCTTAGTGCGCTGTGTATAACCGGCATAATAGACTCTTCTGTGTAGGAAAATATTAAATAACTTATTAAAATGAATAGCAAATAGTAGCCAGACTTTCTATTGCATAAACAGATTAACAAAATGGAAAAACACAGCGCCGAAAGCACTATAACGTAAACCTCCTCCTCCTTCACTCTCAGCTGATTAATAATGAGAAATAACAGGTTAACACAACGGAAACTTGCAGTCGTATTTTTCACACCTCCAAATAAAATAGACAGGCCAGGATCTACCTCCGGGGTTAGTCTGGTGCTCTGTCTGTGAACTGTGAGACCCGCGGCGGAGGGATACATGCTTAGATGCACCTGATGTGGATATTTCAACTGTTTAACTGATCATTTTAATCAGTCAAATTTCTTATTGTCAGTTAAATGCACAGTATGTAACTTCTGCTGCATAACATAAAGCGTTTGGTGAGGAAGTAGCGTGAGATCACGGGAGTTGTCATCTTCAACACCACTGTAGTCAGCTTCCTCCAGTTTGCATTTCTTCAGTGTCAGTCATTATTAGTTATCTACAGAGGTCTCTTCCTCCTCCTCCAAGACGGAGGATCCGGTGATCATAACCAGTAAAAACACTGAATAAAGCAGTTTCATTTTAAAAATGTGTGATTTGCTGACGTTGTTCAGTGGACGCTGGATGACCCGGAGTGGCTGGGAGCTGAGCTTTTCTCTGATAACTTATGATCCAGTCGTCTGATGACTAAAATCCTTCATCCGGTTAAAACATAGAATTGAAAACAACTAATGTTTTTTTTTTTTTTTTTTAAAAGTGTATATTTAAATCTTAAATCTAGTTTAAAAAGTCAATTTTCAGGCAACCACAACGATGACATGCATGTGCAAAGAGGTTATGATGTCATTGACAGGTGACAAAATGATAAAGACCATGATGTTGCCATTATTAAAATCACAGACTTCTCTAGGTTTGAAAATTACTGTAAACATTTGGAATAACTTAAAAAAAAAAAAAAAAAAAAAAAATCTATAACATAGGTCAAGTGATTTTTTAATGTAGAAAATAAAACTGTTCAAGACATTTTCTAAAGAAAAGTCCCCAGTGGCAGGAGATCGATAGTAATACATTCTTGGGCAGGACTTTGATGACATTTGTCCTTCTGGTCTGTGTTTCCTCTGTCTTACTGAAAAGAGGCTATTATGGGAGTTTTTTTACTTTCAACCTTGACCATCATTCACAGTCTACAGAAAACCTATGCACCATATTTGTCACTCAGATCTGTCCTTCAGTGAATATGGTGGATAATGGGAAAAATCCTCTTCCCGCTGCAACATCGACCAGTGGCCAGTTGGCAGAGCTGTTGTAGCCCGTGTGCGACAAACCAGTGCTTCTGAATTTTGCTCTGACTGAAGACTTTAGGGTTTACATGCAGTGAGTTCAGCGATAAAGCTGTGTAAAAGCGGATTCATTTGAAGAGATAAGTTTGTGCAGGGACAAGTCATGATTCAGTCCAGTGCACTTTTCTCTGGTTAAATCACACGTTGGAGCATTTTGCACTGACACAAATTGGGTCTTTGGGATTGCATTTGTAATTTCCATGGTGATATTCCCTCCTGCCTCCCTCTTCTTTCACCTATTATATCGCTGTTCTTTTTCCACCCCCTCCCCTCTCTTCACCATTTTCACTCTCCCTCTCTTCCTTGCTCTTCTTTCTCTCTTCTCTCTCACCCCCACCCTCTATCTCCCTCTGTTTTACCTCTCTTTTCTATCCCAGCCCATCACTCTCTCCTTCCTGCCCTGGAGACAGTATTATCAGTGCAGTGCAAGCGGTAAATTGCACCCTGAGAGTTTCCTGGAGCTGGAGATAGGACTGGTGCAGGGTTGGAGGTATAGTCATGGGAAGGGGAGAGCTTGTTTTACACACCAGTTTCACGTGACCCTCCCCCCTCTCCCCCCTCCCTGTGTTGAGACATGCTGTAGCACCTGTCTTATCTCCACTACAACACACTCCCACTCCTAATAGAAAGCCGCTGGAGGGACGTTGTGAGCAGAATGACCAGTGGAGCAGGACTGGACCTCCTTATGCCGAGGGCTCCTTGTAATTACTGTTTCTTGTGCTTTGAATACATATATGCGCCTACACACGAGTACGGACAGATTTAAGTCACAGTCTTAATTCAAATTAGATTTTTCCCAGTTGTCAAATCGGAGGACATGATCACTCATCATCTGCAGCTCTTTTCAGGTGCGACCTCAAAGATGTTGACAATGTCATGTTTTATAGCTCTTACGCAAACAGGGTTATGCCCAGTCTATTCAATGCTGGGAAACTGTTCAATTTAAAGTAATTTAAAAACAAAATTAAGTAGAAACAGGTTCTTGAATTTTCTAGCACCATGTTATGACTGGTTTGTTGTTTATGGGTTGTTTTGCATTTTGTTGCCTTGATTCGTGGTCAACGCATTAAAACTCTCAGTTTTAATCTAGTCACTAAAATCAAGTGTCAGCTAAGAAATAATATAGATAATTTTGACAGTATTACCTAGATATCATGAGCATATTTCCTGCATTGTTTCCCAACGTCTTTTTTTTTTTTTTAAATCAACATTTTGTCGATTTTTGTCTTTCTTTTCCATTCAGGAATCACAGGAGACAGATTTTTAAAAGAATAATTACTGAGATATTTAGACGTTTAGTTTAGTTTAGTTTAGTTTAGTCTAGTTTGGTTTAGTTATATTTATTTAACAGGGATGATGAAATCTGTTCCAATACAAGGCATGAAACTGATGTGTTGCACAGAGAGTTCAAAGCTATTGCTAATTTTCAACTCTTATCCCTAGTTGGGTTTTTACATGTACAGTTTAATTAAAATAGTTAATTGACTTCCAGCCATCAGGGGCAAGGTGGGGTTCAGTAACTTGGCCAAGGACACTTGGATACACAGTCTGGAGGAGCCGGGGATCGAACCACCAACCTTCTGATTAGTGGACGACCCGCTCTACCTCCTGGGCCTGTGCTGTGCAGTCTGAAAAGAGACAACAGCAGCAGAAACAAAACAGACAATCAGACAAAACAACTGATAATATCATACATTTAGCTAGATTAGCTGCTAAATAGATAGCGGTCAGATATACAGTCCAAAAGGAGACAAGACCGCAAAACAAGCAGATAAATAGTCAACAAAAACAATTAATGTACTAAGTTAAGCCCTGTATGGGTTAAGCTCCGAAAAATGCTTTCCCATAATGCATTATTCCCATGTTATTATTACTGTTTAGTTTAGCTTAGTGTATTTATTTGCAAAGAGGTTACCACACGGAAAAAAAGATAATTACGCAGGAGAGGAAGGAAGTCCAGAGGGCTTATACAAAGTCCTCCCCTAATTTCAGTAAGTCATTAAAAACATACTACATAAAACAATACGATTACTGGAGTGTTAAATCCCATTATTACCTTAATACAAGTACGTTCTAATGTTTTCATCATTAACTTAGTACAGGAATTAAACCGTGTCATTACAAAGATAATGTCATCATTACATGACATCTATTATTGCGTTTTCACCCTTTTGTTATTACTATGATGTTATATTATTTTTACTGAGCTGTGAGGTAAAGTGCTACAAAAATACCCAAGCTATTTGTTGGATGATAATAACAGTGCAAACGTAGAGAAACAAATTGATGTCGGCTGAGTTAGTTTGCCACCATCAGGAAGCTTTAGCCACCATGTTGGCCACACCAGACCAAATTCTTTTTTTTTTTTTTGTCAAATTAAGTCCACAACATAACAAGCATTTGACTTATTATTTCCTAATTTGCCTGCATACACGTGGAGCAGACACGCAGCAACATTACCCTTCAGTTCGAGTCATGTTTCTGTCCACCTGATGAATTCTCTCTCCTTTTAACTCTGTTTTCGTCTCCCACTCCTGAGAAATGCGACTTGGCTTTGACTGATAACTTTGCCACTATATTTCACCAGCTGGTTGCTTGCAGTGTCTGCTTTGCTGGGCAGCTTATACATCTTATAATTCGCAGAGGTGAATCTCCTCACTTTTCCAATAGCGACTCACTGTAGCCTCCAACCTGCCGTGAAGACGTAGCGCTGCTCAGAGGGCGTGTTATCGCCTCTTGAAAATGTAACGATGGTCGAAGCTCTTGTCAAGCGGCAATCATCAACAACCGTGTTCGGTGTCAGAGAAAAACGTACAAATGTCAGTGACTACATAGTGGAATACCGCTTACAATGTAGGTGTAACTTAGGACATGTGCTTTGAAAATGTATTTCTGAGAATTAAAATGTATTTTCAGAGTAGAGCCCCCAAATTAGAGTACCTGCCAACATGGCTGGTGGTATCTTTGCACAGTTAGTGGGCTGCCATGGTCAGAACCAGCCTACATTTGGCAGCTGGCCCATGTTAATTTCATACCCTGTGAGGGAAAAGTTTAAAGTGATGACAGTGATGCAATATTGCCTGGAGAAAAAAGGATGAGGTAGACTGAACATATGAGAAGATGAGAAATAAGAGGTGACAGCTGATTAAGCATTTACTAAGTAATTGGGAGCAAGAAGGATGTGAGGATGAAAAAGAAGTGACTGAACATTTTGTGAAGGGATAGGATGAAGAATGAAGAGGCGCCGAGAATGAATGAGAGTGAAAGAGAAGACGGCGCACGTTTCCTATAGAAGTGAGCTGAAGAGGAAGAAATGAACGAACAGGTGAAAACGAAGTCCTCACAAGCAATTTAACATTTCCAGGAGGATCGTGAGGAGGTGGAAGAGGAGAGCAACAATGGGAAGACCAGAGGGAAGGAATGACTGTGATGTTTCTTCGATGCTCTGGGAGGATGAATAGGAGAAAAAGTATGATTAAAAAATAAAAAATAGGGTTAAAAGATGAATAAACATTCTTCACAGTGAATACTGCACAAGAGTGATGTGTGTATGACCACCTTTTAAATTAAGACAAAAGGAAAACGGGTAAAACGCTTGCAAAAGGTACCAAAGTTGACAAATGTACTAGAAGGTGACCAGCAGAGTTATGATGAAGGGGAGGAACAGGAGGCCATGCAGGTGAAGGGGAGAAAGCTACGATGCAAATGTGCGACCAATAACTTTGTGAAGAATCGCTGCGGTGTGAGGAGGAAACAAGGCACGGAGTTTAGCCCTGAGTGTGGAACAAAGGTGTGAGGAGAAGGTGCTACAGGTGACTAAGTGCTTCCTGTCCTGGGTGTGTGCGTGGGCTCGGCTCTGAGTCACGAGTTGGGGGGAGCCAGACAATGATGTGTGGCATCTGCTATTTAGTTGCTTCTGTCTTGTCTTAGCCTTCACTCCCTCGCTCTATTTCATCCTGCCTTTTGTCCTCCTCCCAGAGAACTGTGTGATCCCGCCATTCCTCCGGCCCTTTCTTCATCTTTCAGCCAAGGCCCTCATCCGCTGTGCCGCGCTCTGTGAATAGTCTTTGTTAATAGCAAATCTTCTGCAGATTAATTTCAGAATGGGAGAGGGGCACGGGAGAATGGAAAGAAAGGAAGCAAGTCGAACTAAAAGGGCTAAAAGGGATTTTCTCTTTTTATAATGTATTAATGGCCTTTTGGCGCCTGTTGAAAGCAAAAAAAAGGTTATAAGTCACATTAGCATACGGTAAATTTCTCTCTCTCTCTCTCTCTCCCTCTCTTTTCCCACAGAACAATTACGAAGCCTATTTTATTAGCTGCCCTTTAACTTCCTCTGATGGAGCTTCAGCTAATACAAAAAGCCATCCATGCTTTCTATATTCTTTAAACATGGCTGTGAATCACGGGTGAATCAGCTGCATCTAATAAGAACATAATGCGTCAGGGAAAAATGTATGATGGTTAAAGATACTATGTGTATACATGATTATAGCAATTATAGCAAAAATGTGTCTGATTAATTTTACATGTATCACCTACGGTCTACTACAATAACTACTGTCCAAAGGGCTGGACAATTAACAGAAAAATCAAAATGGACAGTTACAATACTTTCCCCAATGCATGCGTTCATGAACTGTCCACAAAAATCTTACCTCATGTTTAATCAGGTGCTTCCTCGTGTCAGAATTGAGGGGGGTTCTCCACCAATACACATCAATATTAAGTTTTCTCGTCATGGGAAGCAGTTTTCAGCCTCTGGAAATTGTTGCGTAACGTCTTCTGTGACACATTTTAACAGAAAGCCTTCAATTAACTGTGGGAGTGGAGTTTTAATGGTGTGGGAATTTACCAATGAGACGAACAATATTTAAGTCATAACGGAAGATGTAGGCTTTTTCTTGAATGATTCTCCACCTGCAGAATAGTTGGTTGTCTTCTTTTTTTTTTCTTCTTGTTTAAATGGTGCGGTTGGACAGCTCTCACTGACAGCTACACCCCAGAGGTTAAACTCTTGGAGGTGAATTTGCCAGGTGGTGAATTTCAGCTTCACCTGTGGTTCCCAGTTTTATTCTCAAGATAAGTAAAACTAGAAAACAAGTAAAACAAGATGCCAAGGTTTGAAGGGTTCATTTGCAAGGGTAAGGGTAGTGTGGGGTGATTAAGTTCATCAGTAAAAGTTGTATGAATTAGCTACATGTGTGTGTTTTTTCTCAGTAAAAACATCTGTTGAGAAATGTTGGATTTACCAGTTCCTCCGAGCGACACTAGATGGCAACAGAAGGATATTCCATGTTTCACTGACTCGTCATCAAGGTGGAAGCATCTCTCTCTCTCTCTCTCTCTCTCTCTCTCTCTCTCTCTCTCTCTCTCTCTCTCTCTCTCTGTCTGCTGCTTTGTCTCTGTGCCCATCCTGCACAGTATTAAGTTAAATTTCGAGTGTGAAATTCTCTCATTGGAAAAACAGTCACAAATGTTATGCCAGAGGTTCCCCATGTTAATTTAATTTACCTTTTCTCTCCCCCGTACGATGACCTTTCATCTCTCCCATCATTTTTATTGCTTCAGAATTGGTTGTGTAGTGGCACGGTGACAGGGAACATTTCATTGTAATGTTCAAATTACTTTAGTCTTCACGGAAGTTGTCACATGCCAAGAGCCGCTGGCGTTCCTCCTCTCACCTGCTTTTATCCTTACTGCAAAAATAAAGCTGGATCGTTCCAGAGGAAGTAATTAGCCTTTATTCAAAATCTGTGTAATTTATGACTGAAAAACTTCAGTCAGTCTGTGACTTTCTGTACCTTTTTGTTTGCTTAGATGTCTTTGTTGGCTTAATGACAGTCTTTCTGTGAGTCAGGAAAGGTTTAAAAACGAAGCATGTAGTCTGTAATCTGTGATTTCTCTCATTTAATATTTCAAACTGCAGTGTGTCATTTACATTTATTGTCAGTGCTGACGCCACAACAATTGGAAAGTTGTCCCCTGTGAATCTTTAGCGTTTTCCTGTTTTGCTTATGGCCACTCTGGAAGATATCAGTCAAGATTGCAGTTTCAACACAAATGCTCACATATCCAATCCATTCAATGAGAATAACATAAAGACAAAACACATAAATGGAGCTGCAGTGTGTCCTGCACTGAACCACAGTTACTGTCACTCTCTCAATCAATCATGATCCTGTAGCAGACGTAGAACTCTTCAGGTCAGTCGCTTGTTTAAATCACATGAAGCCATTACATGGGTTTGGTGGTTGAGGTGGTGTCACGTATAGTACTGTACATACAGTACATGGAATCTCTGTCTTTAAAGACGCCCTCTGATGGTCATTAAGTGTTTAACCTTGTGAGCATCCATATGATGTTTTTATAATACAAGACACCGAACTGCAGTGAACTGATGACAGGCTGCTCATTAAAAAAGATTCAGACAGCCAGGGTGTCATACGTCAAATCATGTGAAACTAAATATTAATCACAGCAGAGAATATTTACATAGTTTAAAACGTGTCTGGAGAGGAACTTTAAAGTTACTATTTATGGAAATTGATTAGCATAGGTGTGGCATCCTTTACCCAATCCCTAAGACTCCCACTTTGGGAACCACTGCTGTAACTAATGGTCTGTGGGTTTAAACATTTGTACCAGTTTATTTCCCTGGTGGGTCTTGCATTGTTCAAGAGATTAAGAATATATTTACTTAATAAAGGGCAAAGTAATATTATTATTTTAACACCTATGCATCTTCTCATCTTTGTCACACAGTCTGTGCTTTTTTTGTGTATCCATTGAAGAACTACAAACACTAGCAGAGAATACCCATCACTCCCCTAACGATGCCGCCACTACTTTTACAACAAAGACCATAGAGCTAAACGTTCAGCTAAATTCCCCGTGTTTGATCCCCAGATGGTTTTTCTGAGGCGGTGGCACCACTCCAGAGCAAGATAGCGCTGGGATCCCTCTTGCCTGCCTATCTGTTTGTCAGGCGGCCCTGCTGGAATGAGCCAGATGTTGGCTCTGATTGGACAAACCTGCCTCTCTGGTTTATACTTAAATCCATGTAATCAGCTACAGATTCTGTACTGATGGAGAGACAATGTTGTCTCTCTCTCAGACACTCAGGAAACTCATTCAGACTTTCGTTAGGGGTGTGAGAGAAACAGCTGTGTTCACGCGCACGCACACATGCACACACACACATACATACATGTACACGTAAGAGTGGAACAGACTGAGGCAGATGGGAACATGCTTCATTATAGCAGTACATGTGAGCTGCTGAATGGCTTGATGTTTTATCATGTACCCCTCTGACTGCTTATTTAGTCAGACATATGGTAACACACTGATATTATATCATTTAGATGAGTGGAAAACTGCTTAAATGAGTTGCTTTGCTCAGCACACAGGCTTTGTCTTGAATTTCAATGGATTGACATTGTTCAAGCCATTTAAGGATCATTACTGTGTAGACGCACAACACGTGCTTTGATTTTGTATAAATGCCTGCACACTGAGACATATGAACTCTTGCTCAGTTAATCACAGAGCTTGTTCTGGTGTCTGGCTGGTAAAAAAAGAGTAAGAACAGTAAAGAGGAAGGAAGTAAGAGTGAGTTGGAAAAGAGAAGATGTAATGAAAACAGGGGAAAACGGGAAAGGAAGAACAGAAAAGGGAGAGAAGAAGGGAGAGAAGAAGGGAGAGAGGGAAATGTTGGGAAATTAGGGTGCTGAAGAGATGGGGAGATGGCAGGAGTAGCATCGAAGGGAATAGAGGGATAGAGGTGAGTGAAGGAATGGGTAGATGTGGAGGAGGAGGAGGAAGAGGAGGAGGAGGAGGAGGCTGAGGTACAGATAAGCCAACAGTTGTATCAGTAATTGTAATCTGCAGCTGCAGCTGACATGGTTCTGCATGTAAAGCTATTAGGCTGCTCAAAAAACTCGCCTCCCTCTGCTCCGTCAGTTAATCAGGTAAGACATACGCAGGAAGACGGACAGGAAATCCTGATACACTGGAAAAAACAGGGCAGACTGAGAGAAGAATGGACATCAGAGTAGATCTATCGAAATTTCTTAGCAGCATTGTTGCTGAAAAACCAGCACACTTACAGCAGTCTGTAATTGACAGAGTCACATTTATACACCAGAGATGAGTTACGTTATAGCTCACTGGAGCAGTTAAGGAGTAGTGCACTGCGTCTTTGTGCTCAATATAGCTTGTGTGCTGTAATACTGTAATACAGCTCAGAAAAGATGTAAGGTGTCACAATGTTCCCAACTGCACTGGGATATACATTGTAGTACTGCAAAATCAATATTCTCAACACTTCCTGGGAGCTGGAAGGCTCGTGTCTAAACATCTCGGTCTTGTTCCTGAAGTCCTCAACTCTCACCGGGAAAAGATCATCTCTGCTGACGGTCCACGTCAGCTCGCCTCCAAACTAACGCTGTACTCGGGCATGCAAGCAGACAGTAATGAGACGGTTTCAGCAGGGTTTGATTGCAGTTGTGCAGTATATGGTTCTTGACACGTTCAACGCAGAGTCTCAGCAACACAACTGCTGGCAAAAAAAACAAAACAATGTTGCTGCAAATGAGGAAGTGTTTTGTCTTGTGTGTGTTGTTGTAGTGAACATCCAATCATCATGAGCTGAGCTTAGTCAGTATTAAATTGCAGCTTAATAGGACTTAGACATTTTGACATTTCACAGAAGGAAAAATGCAGGTGTAAAGGAAATTAATGATGGCTGAATTCCATTTAGCAACTTCATTGTCAGGGTCCTGGTATTGTTCATGCTGGTTCACTGTAACACTGTCACGGCTCACTGAGACACTTGAATAGAACAGAGGTGTTGTTAATGTCATTATTAGGGCCTGCACTTTCTCCACAATAACAAGTCAAAATGTCAGCTGTGAAAAAGGCCTATTGTAAATTAAGGTAGGATTTTTTTTTTAATGCAATTTTTGATCAGATTTTTTTATTCTGGTGAGTTGGAAAAATGTGTGCACTGACTGTTTAAAGTTTTAGCCAATCGTGTTTTTTTTTTTTACATCTTTAAACATCATATTCTGGCAAATTTACCAAGTCTATGTGATGATACAAACATGCAGGCATACAGGCCAAATTTTGAAGACGGTGTATATTGGGATTCAGACCTATCAAGTCATGGTCCCAGGCCATTGCACCAACATCACAGAGACATTAACACATGTTAAACCAAAGGGAATTGCTCTCATTACTCTGGGGGATCCGCATCCAATATCTCTTGCTAAACCAGACGTTGTGATGATTAAGATCCTTGTAATAATAAAAAAAAAAAAACACACACACAAATACAACATCACAAATTACATATTGTGTGTGTTTTTTTGCAGATACTTGAAATACCAACACTGCACACTGTCGAGCCCATTGAACTACTTTAGACCACATCTCATAATTATGTAGAAACTACTTAAATGAAAAAATTAAAGACGGGATGTGGTACAAACGGAGCAGTCGGAATAAAAGGGGTAAAGTTATAAACAGAGGAGAGGAGGAGGAGGAGGAGGAGGAGGAGGAGAAGGATCAGTGGCCACTATTGTACTACTCCTTTCTCTGTATAGCTGCCTAGCTGTAATTATCAGTCAGATTAATATTGAGTGCTAATTTATTGCCTCGCTGGGAGCTATGTGTTAAATAAACGCAGCAGAGTAAATAAAGAGAGGGGGAGAACGAGGGAACGGGAGAGCAGACTGCTGCTGCTGCTATCAGATGGCTACACAGCGCACAGACTGCCCACAGGGGGAAGTGTGAGAAGCGTGAGTGTATATTTATACATGTCTGTCACAGGCGTACTTGTGAGCCCTAAAGACTAGTATTCTGCGCCCGTGCGGTTTGTTGATGATCCGTTGGACTGTTAACATTGGTTTGCTGCCCTCGGATGCTCTCTTCATGTGTTCCCTCTGTACTGGATCAGTGAGTTGGCCCTCCGTGGCTGATATCACTGTGGCGTCTACCCGGCAGACGCGCTAACAGTTAAGCCAGCCGCCATCTGTTGTTCCTACAATGTAGTTTGAAAACCTGCAGTACGATATGGCTGTTGTAGAGAAGAGCTCTGTAAAAAAAAAAAAAAAAAAAAAGAAAGAAAAGAAGTGGGGAGCTTAATGACAGATATTTACATTTTTGGTTTGGACTCTGTTTATCAGGGCCTGGTATTGTTTTAAAAGATTTGGGGCCTTTATGATGCCTGAGTGTCAGAAACGAAATCACAAAACTACTTTTTAAAAACCTGGCCATCCACCGTGATTTGTGTGACTCATGAACAGAGATGTTAACAAGCTCCGTGTTTCCTTTCAGCCTTTAGCTGTTAGTCTGGGGTTGTTACTGATCATTCTGCATTGAGCTTTTGGAGTCATCTTAGCCGGGCGCCCGCTTATAGCCACAGAACTAAATCGTCTCCATTTATTGACAGTTTGTCTGACCGTGGAATGACGTTATCACCCTTTCAGCAGATGTTTCTTTTGAATAGCAAATTCAAAAAGTGTTTTTTTTTTATAATTCAAAATAGCTCTAACCTTCACCTTCAGTCTTCTTTCATTGACTGGACTCTAGGTTTGGTAACTCCCGAGACCATGAACTTTTGTTGATGCCATTCGCCGAGGGGTCCACATTTTTTTTCCAGCGTATACTGTGAATGTTTGAATGGTGTTTCAATATGGATGAGAAGGATAAATTGATTTGTGTGTTATTAGTTCAAATAACTTGGAAAAGTAAACTAAAGTAACTCTGACCATGGACAGATTTAGACTTAAATGGAGGTAATTCAAAAGTGGTTCTTGCCACTGTGTCTTCTCTGGTGGTCTGAAGAGCTAAAAGAATGAAATTGTTGGTTATGAACATTAGTTGAGACTTGAGCAGGACTTCCTCTGTTCCTCTGTAATAAAAGATAACAGGCCTCCAGAAACAGAGGAAGCACATTCATACAATGCTTTTCACCTATTCATATGGTGGTGGAGGTGGTGGAGGTGTCTCCTCACTACTAACGAACTGTATCAGACTTCTCTTGGCAGCAGATAGACACCAACATCTCAGTGTAGGCGTTCTGTCCAGGCCATCGCACAACTGGCAGTGTGACATGTAGACAGCTGCAGCCAACTGGCAGAGATGACGCAGAGGACGGTCCAGAGCGGCGCGGAGTCAGTGCGACACTTCTCACTGACTTCTTTAACATCATTTCAATAACATGTCTCAATACAGATTGAGTCATCAGTATGTTTATAAAAGCCTCATTTTAGGAATCTATTGATATGATGTGAAAGTAGTATTTTAATATCGCACAGGTAGAACATTTGACCCAGCAGTTAGACAGTGATAATGTTGTCTATGTATTGATCCTGGTGCTGCTTTATTGACAAATAAACATGGACTTTGTCAGAAATTATAACAACATCCAAAGTGTTTTTTATTGTAATTTTGGGAATTTTTCCTGCTGGCATAAATTTTGAGCTGATGATCTGGTTTCCAGCTTATAGACACAACCGTCCCTATTTGAACATATTGACTTTATCGTCTGAAATCTTTCAAATAGTCTAATATCTATCGTTTTATGATGAATTTTTCCTTCAATGAAGAGAAGGACAGGTTTCATTGAACTGTTGAGTAAAAGTTAGAGAGTTAAGAGGAGTTTTCAGCCACCTGAGCTCAAAGTGACTAACCTAGAATATATTCGTATTGACATAAGATATTTTCTCCAGTCTTCTGACACCTCCTCTCTCTCGGCCCCTGTTACCCACACTATCTTTTATAAAACAACGTGAGCATATGGTTGAAGTTGATCTTCATTGATTCATAGGCGAATAATTATCAACATGTTAGTTTCATTCAACCACTGCACAGAGTCATGTCATGTCAACAACATAACCATGTTAGTGATTGGGTCAATAACCCAGAAAGTCTCTTTCATCTCTGTAGGTACAGGTACTGTAATCAGGTGGGAGTCAGTGCAGAATCTACTACAAAAATGTTCTCAACACTATAAGTATTTTACCCAGATGGCAGCAGTGTTAGCTTCTGTGTCTGTCTGTTGGTGACTTGGTTGTTTTGGTTGTTTTCCTGTCTCATGGCACTGTGATTGGAGCTTTTAGATTGTCATTCATACTGTCATTTATTTTCTAAAAACATAGCTCCAGCTAACGAGCAAAACTGTATTATAAACAATGAGAGCTGTCTAAACGTCTCTGCTAGGTTTCAGTTTCGCTGTGAGATGTTTCCGCAACAGATGCACAACTTGCTTGCTCCCTCATTCTTGAGAGGATTTCGTTTTGTCTCACTTTGTAATTTTTTTTTTTTCTTTTTTTTTTTTTTTTCATTTTTTAACTGTTCAACCCTTTTTTTTTCCCCTTATCATTTTCAGCTCATTTTTCCCATCACTCGCTCTGGCTCGGTTATTCTGTCTCACACATTTACACATTTTTTCCTCTCTGTAGCTTCTAAATAGATGCTTCACACTTCTAGCTGTGTACTGAATTGATTCATATGCTGAAGGCGCCTGGGGCAGGAAGAATATACAGTAATACGTTTGTAAGCCAATCTCCCATTTAGCCCATGGGTAGCAGCTGCCATTTTCAATTATGCACCTTCTTAATAACCAAAGTTATTTTTCTGCACTTGTTTACATTTGTTAGGTATTTGGTCTTCCTCTTTCTTTCTTGAACTTCCTGTCTTCTTCTTCTCCACCAGATGAGATATTTTATTGTTTTCATTTTTGTGATTTCGTATGTGTTTAGTACAATTTTTAAAAAAGCTAGAGGAAAATATATTTGATATCCTGCATGAAAACACAGCATTTCTTCAAGCATTAGGACAAAAGACAGGAGGAAACAGTGTGAGTCTCTGAACAAATTAGTATTCTGATATGTGTGCGGTGACCTGATTGCTGCTTTAAAAGCTACATTTATTTATTTATTTATTTGTTTATTTTTCTGTAGACAATATCTGTCTTAAGTGCAGAGTAAAATTAAACATATTCCCTGGTGACAACACTGCTTTTTTTTAATGTACATCTTAAAAGCACAGTGCGTAATATCCCTGTAATTTTACACTGCCTTTTCAACCGAGCATCTCAGCAAATTGAATTCCTTTTGTGTGCAGGTGCACTTGGCCAAAAAAGCCGATGGCGAGTCTGATACCAAACAAGACTTAAAAACAGCAATCCAACATGAACAAATGCAAAGCTCGGGCGCTCAGTTTAGGGATTCATTTTGTAAAGGGATAATCCTGAGATGACTTGGGTGTGTTTGTTAGATTTGTTCATCATTCTTGAAGCTTAGGGGTAAAAACTTTTTCGCTGTATATCACTTGTGAGGCTAGTGCTGCTGCTTTACTATAAGAAGTTTGGGAAGGACAGTCACTTAATTGTTGAATTGATTTTCTCTTCCTTAACATTTTTTTTTTCTCAAACATTTTATTTTAAGGCTCTGCTCTTGACTCCTGGGTCAGATTGCTTATTGAACATCAATACTTCTGTGTTATTGCTTTGAGTATTGAAAACAGTCAAAGACCAAAAGTTGGCATTGAATATTTGCTGAGATTCATACTCTTCTTCAGTTACTCTCTAATCATACCTTTACCCATTCTTTGCCAGATTTTCTTTAAGCAAAGTTCTAGTATTTAAACATTTGAAATTTAAGAAGTTTGGTTCCCTTCTCTAAATCAATGACTAGGACCATACAGCCATGCTAGCAGCTCTGTGAAGCTATACTTTGGCATGATGGTGCTTTGAGCTGAATGCTAACATCAGCATGCTAACATGCCTACAACTACGATGCTAACATTCTGATGCTAAGTAGATATGAAGTTTACCAGGTTTGCCATCTTGGTTTAGCGTGTTAGCATGCTAACATTTGCTAATTAGCGCTAACCACTGAGTACAGCTGAGGCCGATGGGAATGTCACTAGTTAAACCATATTAGCATTGTGCTGATGGACGATTGATAACGGTGATCGATGATCATCAGAGCAATCGCCTCTATTATGCCTTTTCCATTGTCAAGACGATATTAATGTATTAACTTGCTGTTATTATAATTGTTTGTAGTATTACATTTAATTTGCCATGTCATAGTTTCACTTCGGCATCGCTTGCATATAACCAGGCTTGCAACATCGATGCATGCGCACACACACACACACACATACACACACACACACACACACACACACACACACACACACACACACACACACACACACACACAAACACACTCCCCAACCTGCTGACTGTCATTGAAGCGCTGTTTGTTTTGTGTAGGTGCCTTACTGTGATTAAACAGAGCAGAAGAGATCGATGGACAGACAGCACGTCACTTTGTTCAATTTGTTTCAGCTATTGGCAATTTCACAGGATGGCGATAGGCCGATCTGGATAAGATCGCACAATCCCAAACTATACACCGCATCCCTAAAGCCACACTGCTACCAAGGCACAGCAGGGTTTTGTAAAATATCTTGGTCATATTCCTCAAAGTAAGGTATCAAAAAAATGTATCCGATCAACAATTTTAAAGAATACGCAGCCATAAGGTCAAACCACCATATGGGGGAGACTTTCAGTCATAACAGAACATCAGGCAGTCACCTCCATCATTGCTAACGTCAGTCACTGCTCCCTTGGTTGGTAGGTCTACATGCATATCTCATCACTGCTGCCTGTGAACTGTTGAGGTCACCCCAATAACACATTTAGATATTTTAGAGTTTGCTTATCACATTTATATTATGTGGAAAGATTCAAAAACTCTTTAAAGTTGTGACGGCAGTCATCATTTGATCCGTCTTGGCAGTCGTGAGGTTAACTGTAGAAATGGAAAGGAATGTGAGCTTGCATGTATTTGACTGCGGGAACACTGTGTGCTGGATGACATTGCATCGCGTTGTGAGACGGCGTGAGCCAAGTGCAACTTTTGTTTTGCCAGATGAGAATGTGTTTATTTAGCTGGAGTCCTCTGCAATGGCACCCCCACTGTGCTGGCGAAAAAAGATAGATGGAAATAAATCAGAGGACTATGTTTGTTTCACGCAGTGCTGATGTCAGTTGAAATGTCAGTTTAAACGCGGTCTGAAGTAGGAAGACACAATAACAGGCTCATTGATACACATTAGTGGAGACAAAAAAACAAAAACTAAATGACTGACACAAACAGATTCTTTCAGGTATCCCAAAAGAGAGACAGACTAAACATCAGCATGCAAGCCCCAGCCCCATCCTTTGTGTGTGTGTGTGTGTGTGTGTGTGTGTGTGTGTGTGTGTCTTGATGTGTGTGTGGTGTGGTGTGTTGTGTGTAAAGTCACGCCTGGCTGGCTGTTATCTACCATAGACTCGCAGGTCCCTGGAGGGACACCAGAGGAGTCATCTGATTCACTTGCAGTTTCTTCTCAGACTGCAAATTAAAACAGGACCAACACAGAGAAAAACACAGATAGGAAGGGTACTTGTGTTTTTTTAATTAAATCCATTCTGTTTCTGCTTAATCCCCGCCAAACAGATAGTTGTCTAACATATAAAATTAACACATGAACAGCTCCAGTTCCTCTTTTCACCTGCATTAACATGCGGCAGCTGCAGCTTTTTCAGCTCACAGTGCAGGTATCTCTCACATCAGAAGCCCTCCTGCTCTTTGTCTCTCCTCAGTTAAGGTCTGTTTATGAAACACAGACGATCGGCTCTGATTTGATTTGGCGTTCAGCAGCCCTGATAATTATGATGAATCTTCCTCCCTCTGTATGCGTGTGCATGTGTGCGTGTCTTCACCCCCAGTTTCTCTTTAGTGGTGCTACTTTTTCACTGCCACAGTGTTGTTAGTCAGACCTGCTTTGCGGTAATAATGCTTGAAAAATATTGATTGGCTTTAATTTGCTGGCTGCACCAGATGTGTAATATTAAGTACATTAGCTTAGTTCAAACAGTGATACAAAGACAGGCTTCGTAGTTATTATTTCAACTTTCTACACGTTGGTTTCCCAGTGTGACATTGTGCCCGTCTGGTATCAAAATAAGCTTTATGAAATACATGTGCTCAAACAGTAGCAAGTTACAAGACGTTAGCCTAATGTTTATACTGTGGCTCAAAGCAACAAGTTTCTAATCTGAGGAAACATCCTCTGCTGTGACAGTACTAACATGCTGCTCCTCGTGTAGTTCGCTGGCAAAGAAACCAGAGGAGTCTTGTTTATACAGGCTAATTGCCATTCTGTTTTACAAGGCACAACTGCTAAGCTTTTACTTTTTAACATATTCCAAACTAGCTGAGAGCTGAGAGTCCATCAACAGCCGTGAACCAGTGAGGATCGAGGTAGAAAAGCAGTTCGCTTGCAGGAGGACAGTGTGATGCAGTGTCATTTTGAAATGAGTCATTTTGAAATTATGCAAATAAATGTAATCCACGAAGCTGATTGTGTCATTGTTTTCAGGATAAGCCAAAGTTGGATGTAACTTTTGAACTGGCAAATTCATATTTCCCAGAAGTTACATCTTTAGCTAACTGCTCAATGCAAAGGTTTCTCATTAATTCAAAAAGTCAAGTAGGAAGTAGGAAGTTTTTAGTTTTTATGCCCGTTTCAGTTCAAGTTCTGAAATTGAAAATATTTTTAATATTCAGAGATTCTCAAGTTTTAAATAAGAAAGAAGGAGCGGGTGTAAAGAATTTCTAACTAGTTATTGGAACGTTTTTGTATCAGATCAATTATCATTGAAGACATTGTATTTTCTTATCTTTAAACATGTCTGGAAATGACCTTTGGCATTTAATACTTTAAGGCACTACTTTAATTTTTTTGGCAAGTTTTGTGTCCGTATTAGATTGAGACAGACATTAAAAAAGCAGGGAGAGAGTAAGGGAAAGACATGGTCCGGCCGGCCTGGAGTCAAACTGGGGACTCGTTGCTCAGGGCATTTGAGCTGAATCATTCAGCCATCAGGTTCCATACACTGCTACTTCTAACATATTAGTTACTATTTCCCACTGACATTGTCACATACCAGTTGTTTATCTGCTCGTTACTCAAAATGCTGTATGGCAAATTGCTAAAATAACATTTTTGCAAGTTTAAACAGCTTGAATGACATCATAATTTTCACGTAATCCATGTGGGGATCCTTCTACAGTTTTGTAAAATAGAGTATAGACAAATGTACAGCTGATTACTGACGTACCAGCTGATTTGACTCCTTGAAAGTTTTGATACTGTGTCAGCTGCGTCATGGTTTTATGAATCCAGGATTACTTGTGAAATTGAATACATTTTGTTCGAGCTGAAAACAATAGGAACTGATGTTTCTGAGGGAATTTAATCAGATGAAAATCTGTGATTAATTGCAGCTGTATCTCCTCACTGTTCCCCTTCCTCCTTGATCTTTCTGTCCTAACCCTGCTTTGTTTCTCTACACCCTCTTCTCTTTCTGCTCTCCTTTCCCCAACCTGTGCAGTCGCCAGATGAGATGGAGGTGATGGTAAGCTTTGTAACAGTTTTCAAATTCCTGCTCTTCTGTCCATTTCTTCTGTTCTGCTGCTTTTTCTGAACTTCTCAGTGTTTTATTTCACCATTGTCCAAAAAAAGCTGAAACCATCAATGTGCTGATTAAAATTATTCTTAATACTTTCTATTAAACCAAAATCCTTGACTGATGAAAAAAGTAAAATAACTCTAAATTGCAGCTTCTGGAGAAAAATAGCCTGTTTGATTTGATTGAATAGAAAGAAATTGAACCCATTTATTCTCCAGAACCCATCCGTTTATCTCTGTCTTCAGTTTTTCATCTCTCCTGGTTCCATCTCCCTCCATCAGTCCTTCTTCTTCTTCTTTCTTCCATCTCTCCATCCCTTCCATATATCTTTGCCTTTGCTCTGGCCACGACTATCCTTCCCTGCCATCAGCAGCAGCAGCAGCAGCAGCAGCAGCAGCTGCTGCATCCTCGACACTGTCATCAGATTGCATGCATTTCAAAAATTACATTTTGGCCCAACAAACCAAACGTTTGGTTTTAGAGGGATTTATAACACTTGTTGGAAAGCTTTAATTGCACTTAACGTAACGAGTTGTCAACCTGTCTCTCCTCCACCTGGCTCTGCGCTGTGTGTGTGTGTGTGTGTGTGTGTGTGTGTGTGTGTGTGTGTGTGTGTGTGTGTGTGTGTGTCTCCCCACACACACACACGGTGAAACAGAAGCCAGAGGAGAGGAGAGAAACATGACAGTAAATGACAGTAAAACACAATAGAGACTCTCACACTGAGCTGAAATGAGTGCACATAAATATGGTAAATAAAATATTTTGGGTTTTTTAATTTTTTATTTGGGAGGGTCCCGTCGGGGGGCAGGCTGCACCTCCAAGGCAATGGGAGGGAAATACCAGGATGTGAGCTGAGGTGTAGACTTACAGATGTTTTTTTTATGAAGCTGTGTTGAACTTGAAATAAAAACATTTTTTATTTTTTCTAGTCCAACATTCTCTAACAGCAGCAATCTCCAGTCAGTGATTGCATTTGATATAGATCAAACATTAAATTAAGTTATTGAATTAAATGCTAACTAAAAGGAACAAGAAAGTCTCATTTCTCTATGATCCCACTCTCTCTCTGTTTATGTCTCTTTGTCTCTTTCTGCGTGTTCTGTTTTCTCCTTTTTCAATTCTCTGTCTCCTGTGTCGCTCCCTCACGTGATTTTATTTCCTCCTGTCATTCAGTCAGTGTGAAGGCTTATTTGCATGTGCATTTACTGTGTGAGCCAGTTTGGGCACGGGCTTGTTTTTGTGCACATATGAGTATGTTTGTCATCTTCACTCCTTCATAACTGCTTGAAAATAACATATGATCTGCAGCGAGTTGGGGGTCTGGCGTGATTTTCTCTGTTGGCACAAACACAGGCACACGGGGATAGATTGCCATGGATGGATAAAAGGGTTGGTGAATAGAAAGGCAGGTGAAAAGCAAAGATTTTCAAAGAGGGTTGGGGCTTGCTGTTCGAGGAATTTTGGATTTTATTTTATTTTTTTATAGCACAGGCCTTTGTACCAAACACTACACGGTCGAGAGACCAAGAGAGAGAGAGAGAGAGAGAGAGAGAGAGAGAGTGTGAGAATGAGTGTGTTGGCCCAAAGACACTTGAGTGTCTTTGGATCTAATGATAGTGTGTGCATGAATGTGAATGCATCTTCAGGCCCTTTTTTTCTTTGATTGTGATACATGAATATATTTTGGACTCGTTTTGTCCTGCATGCATTTCCTAGTGTTGTGTATAAATTTGTTCCCTTCTGTGTGTGATGCTAATGTCAAGTGAATATAGATGGGAAAAAAAGTCATCATAAAACATTTATTTATCAAACTCATTATATTCTTCTATTTTGGGGGCCCCTTGCTTCTGGTTCTGGTTCTGGTTCTGGTTCTGGTTCTGGTTCTGGTTCTGGTTCTGGTTCTGGTTCTGGCTCTGCTTCTGGTTTTGGAAGTAAAGGTGCCATTAATTTTTCCCATTTAACAATTTTTGATGAGTCACAGTAATTCCACTACTTGGATGGACGTGAGATTCTCTAGAGCAAAAGATGAATAACTTTGTACGGTAATCAATCAATCAAAAATCAAAGATACAATCATGTGTACTTAAAAACTTCAGATTCTGAGGCTGAGGCTCATGGGTATTGTCGTGTTTTGAGCTGTCTTCCATTCCAAACTGATGGGCAAAACATGCTTCCTCAGAGATTAAGGTGAAAATAACAAAAACGGGTCACAACGATTCCATAACTACTCATCATCATCATCATCATCATCATCATCAACATCATCATGAATTGTTACATCCAGGATGTCCTGTGTTTTAAGTAACACTAAGGACATTGTTTAAGGAGATATTTTAAATGGGGAAAATACAGAGCAAGGAAAAATACTTGAATATTGAAGTGCTATAACAGAAATTATCACTGGAATTTAAATTTATCTGAGTACTTGTAATTGAAAAACAGTACAAAAAAACAAACAAAAACCAGGACTGCTACTGTACTGCACCAGTCACCTACACTGTGTTGAGAAAACACAGAATTACACACTGTAGAAATTCTTTCTATCTCACCCTGTGTGTGTGTGTGTGTGTGTGTATGTGTGTGTTCTCTTGTAGGCTCAGCAGCTACAGAAGAAAGATTCACAGCTGAAAGCGCTGGATGCCTTCTACAAGGAGCAGTTGGCACAACTGGAGAAGAGGGTACAGCATTTACACAAACACACAGACACTGACACACACACATACACTGACACACACACATACACACACACACACACACACACACACACACGCATGCACACACACTTGGAAAGACTTCATTAGAGGCTTTCACAGACTCCCAAAGTTATAGTACGGAAGCGAATGCAAACACACACAAACAGATTTGGACGGACGTAACTTTGCATCACACCGAAAAACAGAAAAACATCCCTAAACAAAAACACACATTAATGTACAATCACAAAAATGCAGGCAAAGAGAAAAATTTCCCTGAACACACTCACACACACACACACACACACACACACACACACACACACACACACACACACACACGCACACGCATGCATCAATTCTCCATATGTTTTCTGCAAATTCACTTGGCTACAGCAGAATGACAAAAAGTGGATGAATATAGATGTTGAACACACAGACTGAAAAACACAAAAGTACCGTTAGGCCAGGAACACACTGGACTCGTGGCGGCTGCGGAACATCTTGGTTTCTGGCACCCATGTTAACAAGTTAGAGCGGACACACTGCCTCACTGACTCACTATAGTTTAAATTTCTAGGCTGAAGCTGAATGTGTCACAGACATGAAAAATAAATGTTTTAGCTGCTTGTGAAGACAGTGGCAAGTTTTCTGCGAAAAATTAATTAATTTATGAAAAGAAATCCAACATCCCAGTAACCTGCAAACTCTATGTGGAAAGAGACACGCAGCTGGTGTAAACACACGCATGCTTCTCTGCAGTCGTTCAGCGTCAGCAGCCGCCACGCACTCTTAACGCAAGCAGTGTGTCCCCTCTAGTTCTCAGGTGGAGAACAGGACATTATGTGTAAAAATCTAACTATTATGTTCTGTTTAACATGTCTAATTCAAGCCTGTCGTGCTTGAGTGGGAGCGGAGGGAGCAGATGGAGTCACAGGGGGCAACCGGGGCATTGGAGTGCCATCACTACAGAGTTACAGTTGCCCCCAGTGGTCCGTCAGCATGTAGCTGAGGGCAGACTTTATACTCAGTCACTTTCATTGAGCCCTTTATGTTCCTCACTTTGCTGTTACATTTATCCAGTCATTTGTTTGTTTCTGATTTCTGTTGTGAAATTAAAAGACAGAAAATCTCCAACGAAGTTTGGAATAAGTCTTTGATGTTTGGCCCACTAGTTTAAAAAACTTGTTTCTGTGTGCTTATGCGCATAGAGGTTATGTTTAGTGTCTGCCATAAGCTACAATAAGCGGATAGAGTCACTGACTCGAGCAATAGGCTTTTTTCTGTTTGGTTAAATCTGAAGTTTGAGCTTTTTGAAACTAGGCATGTCCAATCCTGTCCTGCTGCCTCTGCCGAAGACAAGTAAAGACAAAAAACCCAGTCTTTCTTTCTTTCTTTCTTTCTTTCTTTCTTTCTTTCTTTTTTTCTTTCACAATTCTGTGGATGTCTAGTTGAAATAACAGATGGACAAACACACACAGACTTACATCACAATAGCACAAAATCTGTATTCTAATTACCACACAGTCAGCCTAAATAAACATTTATTACGTCGGTAAATGGTATCTACATACACTTTAAACACACGTGCACACACACGCACGCACGCACACACTGACAGGTCTTGGTGTCAGCTGCCTGGCTGTTTGTGTTCGTCTCATTAGTAACAGGTTGGGTTTGCAGAGGGAGTAGAAGACTGGCAGGCTGGCATACGGGTGGCACAAGCTGTATTTGCTGTTGAGCTTAGGATGTTTGTAGACAGACCTCTCTGTGGGTGTGTGTGGTGTGTGCATGTCTGTGTGAAAGAGAGACGGACAGAGAGAGTGAGTTTTGCATGCATACTGTATATTCAGGTGCACGTGTACTGTATATGTAAATGTGAGTCTACGTGTATATCTGCAGGGCTCAGTGTGTTTGCAGACTGTACCAGAAGCCACATAATGCCATGGTTTTAGTCTGTTTGACTGCTCAAAATATTCTCAATGCTTGAGGTTTAGTTTTCTGAAACTGCTCAGCTGAACTGAACAAAAAACTGAGCTGGGCTTATGTTAATGTTATCTCACCCTTTGCATTAACATACGTCCTGGGTGGGGATGTAGCAACGCATCCTGACAATAGACGTTTGACAATATGCACCGGGAAATTACGGTTTGTAATTTCAGTTGCCTAATACCTTAAAACTAACAAATGACACACTCAGAATTGAGATAACTCTAAAGCAGCTATTTGTAAATTTACCTATTGCTACATAGCTAGCATTAGCATTAACAGCTGTTGACTTACCGGTCTTGACAAAAGGTTCAGCCATTGTTGCTGAGCAGCGCTACTTCTTCAGGGCAGACTGGATGCTACAATAACTCGGTATCGGAAAGTGATGAGATGGACCGGAGCTAGCTAGTTAGCATGCTAACTTCAGTGCAAGAAAAGAAGTGATAGAAGTAGAATAAAAACAAGACAGTTGTTTTCCACTCCTGGAGACACCTGTGGCTATGTAGCAATTCTTGTTACTTTCAGCGTGTATCAATTTGCATTCTTCTGTACTTACACTTGCCTCTTTGAGTGCATAAGCGCATGCACACTGACGATTAAGGCAACATGCAGTGCACTCTGTCCCCATCTTGGCTACATGGCAGAGCTTGTAATAAGGGAGGCTGAGGATGCTTCAGCTGTTGCCATGGTTCCAACGGTGAACACTACACCATACAAATTGAAGTTACAAAATTCTACACAAAATTTGTTTTTCTACTCAGTACCAGTACACTGTTGTCAGATATGTTTGGTTAATTTAGCAGGCTGTTATGATTTGATACCGTGCACTTTAACGCAAATGCTAGCTAGCTAACACCAGTGACCGTCATGCATAACAGTCGTGTTGAATGTGAGATGCGACCAAAACGAAATTCATGCACTACACAACTAAGTACAGAGCGTAAACAGTATCTGAAATGAGGCAGAGCGTTGGCCTTTTATTGTTCTTCTCTCTTTCTAATGGCTGCCTTACTCTCACAACCTCTCACACACACTCCTGTCATAGTAGAGTAGAGTTTGAAGCTGGTGGAATTAGAGCGTACAGAAGGAGATAATAATCCTCCTCCAAGTCTGACAGGTTGCTTGACACACTGTCAGCAGTGGCCTCCATGTAGTGCAGACACACACACACACACACACACATACACACACTACTCCAAATAATGTCAATGGCAGTACCTTTATTTCCGGCCAAACAGAGAGGCAGAGGGCTTATTTAAGATGGCTTACACACACACACACACACACACACACACACACTCACACATAGACACATACATATACATATAGATTAACATATACATACATATTGACAACATATTGTATGTTTATGTGTGTTCCCGACACGATGTAGCCAGGTTCGCCCTTTTGGAAAACTGTATTAAAAACTCCACTTTTCTGCTGTGTTGCACTTTCTTATGGAAATGCATACACTCTGGGCCCTGTATAGACTAAGTCAAAGTTTAACGCTTTCATCCTGTGAAAAGCTATCTGCTCAATATGCTGCAGCGAGGGCTTCGAATCAGCTTATTAGTTTAGCTTGTTAGCAATATTTCCACTGAGGCTGCACCCATCTGGAGATGAAGATATGAGTTTTATAATAAGTTAATGTTTCTAAACATTGCAGAGTTGTGGCTAACATTCCAGTCACCTCATTATTTTTGCCAGAGAAAAAAAAAAAAAGTGCTTGTGTACATTCCTCGACAGTGGTAAACACTCCATGAGATCCAACCAGCTACGTTTAATTTATGTATACAGTATGGAGATGAAGGCAATGTGGGACATAAAAATATGAAAATGAATATTTACACAGAACTTGTGAAGATGTAGTGACAGCTTTTGTAGAAATGCATTTATTTTGCCCATAGCACACGTGACTCTCAGTCTATAGAATGTGAATTTTTATACTTTAGTTTACATATCCTCCAACCCAGTGGTTCCCAACCTTTTCCAAATCACGGCCCACTTAAGAAATCTCAAAAATTTTTGCGGCCCACATCCGACACGTAATAATACAGAGGCCAAATAATGTGTTCTCAGAGCACTTTTTTGAGCTATTTGTGTGTTCTGCCCAACCGCTTACTGTAGCTACATCCTCCAGCAGCTATGAGAACATTAATTGTCCCTCTGCCACACCGTTTGTTTGGAGAAACATTCAGTTACAGTGCATGTATAGAAGAATGTGTTGTCATGACGGCAACTAACTGGCAAATAAGATTTTGTTTTGGTAACTTGAAAAATGAATAATTTACTTTAAGAAGAATTTGCTTTAAAAAAAAAAAATGTATTTGTAGCTTTTGTTGCTGAAGGTGATTTTCTTACATGTCTCTCTTGATGGGGGAGAGATCACTTTGATTCTCTTGATACTTTCCATTTAACTAATTTAGTTCAATTTCAGTTTAGCTTAATATAATCTACTGTCTCAGATGCTGTGTTGCCGATTTTGCCTCTCAAACATCTAAACAAGATAAAAGTCTATTAGGATTTGATGCACATGCTTGCTGTCTGTGTGAGCCAATACAAACAGAGCTGTCAGTCAGTCAGGTGCTCCGTCAGTGACTACTGTGACCCGTCAATGACTTCAGTACCGAAGACAACAAAAGAAGAGTGCTTAAGTAGATGACCGTAAGACACACACACACACACACACACACACACACACACACACACACACACACACACACACACACACACACACACAGGCCCACACAGAGCCCAGGGTTCAATAGTGTGACACCACACAAAATTCTTCAGTGTTGTTCAGTGAATTCTGTTGTCACTCTCGGGTTCTCACACCGAAAGGTTAGATGAAGTGGGAGTGTGTGTGGTTTAAAAGACTGCTCTTTCTACTGTTGGATCAAAGAGCAGAGTGTGTGTGTGTGTGTGTGTGTGTGTTTTGTGTGTGTGTGTGTGTGTGTGTGTGTGTGTGTGTGTCAGAGTTTTTTTGCCACCCACCTGTAGGCCAGTGTTTGTGTTAGCTACAAAAATTCACGTTGTGTGTTTATGTCATGCCACAAAATTTCAGTCAGGACAAAATCTTATCAATGCTCTACTCCGACCATCTGTAGCCTGTGTCAGAGATCTGTTTTTCCACTTCAGTATTACCTTTTCTTTTTTTTTATACCAATTCGCCAGTAGTGAAAATAAAAATAAAAATAAATCTACCAAATTACTTTTAAAGTTCCAATTGATTTCTTAGCCCTAAATTTAAGAAACGTATTCCATAGTTGTAGGATGGGTGTCAACATCTGGTGGCAGCTTGGGAGACTGACTACAATCACACTCAGTAGGGAAGCAGAAATCTGTTTGGCTATTGAAGGCTGAGGACTGTAAAACACAGCTGTTGCCAACTTTTCACAGCTAAGTGAAAGTCTGGCAATCATCCTTTCTCTCAACATATTAACCACACACCACTATCATCGTTGCCTGAGTGTTCAGATGCAAAGCGTGAGGAAATACAGAGCGAGTCCTCAGTGCAAGCCTGATGTTGGGAGCACCTACTCCAGCTGAAGAAGAGAGGAAAGAGCAAAAAAAAAAAAAAACTGAACAAGGTTGACGAAAAGGGCTGAGAGAGAGAGAGAGAAAGAAACCTCTAAACCGTGGAGAACATAATGAGCAGGTTGGAAAAGAGGTTGCAGGTGGCCTAAGAGTTGCAGTCAAAGCCCTGACCACTGAAGGATTCAGGTTTAGCAGCACCAACCACTGTCAATCAGTTGATACATGTGTCGAATGCTGTCAATTTTGTCCTTGTGGAGGAAGCTTCAACCCTTATCTGCTCACTCAGCATAAGCTGTCCTTGATGAGATCTATGCAGCATGAAAAGGAAATATAAGTTGGAAGATTTGGAAAAATAGTTGGACCAGAGAAACAGGAAGTAATAGTGGGGATGGAGGAAGATGAATAAGAGATAATAGCTGACGAGTTCCATGAGCTGTTATTTCTAAAGTTCTTTTTTCCCCCTTCCTGCCTCTGTTTTTATTATAGCTGCTGAAATCAACAGTTGCTGACTGAAACTTTCACCTGCTACAGTTTGTTAGGACACTAAATTATTGAAATTACAATGATTTGAAATTATTTCAGTTCTTTCAAATCACAATTTTGATATAAAATTCATAAATAGTCCCTTGTATAATAAATAAACAGGTTATTGTATAAATGGAGATATGGGGTAGGAGATTGTGATACTGAAGAAGGTGATAAAAGAAAAAGAGACCCATTCAAGTGAATAGGAAAGTGACAACGGATAAGTTTGTGTGTCTGTGTAAAGATGAGAAATTGTTTTGTTGTTTTTTAAACAGAGGGAAAGAAGGAATGGAGGAAATATGTTGAGCAGAAGGAAGAAGGGTTTGGTCTCAGTGCCAGCGTGAAAAGTAGTACACACAGACAGCTGGATCAGAAATCCTGCAAACAGCCCTTAATTCACTAGTGTCACCATGGCAACCACACTCATTAATTTGTCCCTATGAGTAAGGTAAAAGGATGATTCATCCTGTAATGAAGTTTACTTTGATTTCATTTTTCCATACAAGAATGTTTCTTTAAATGTGAATACTGGAACTGACCCTGGAGTGTATTGGCAATCCTGAAAAGTGAAAATTATATGAACCTGCTCATAGCCAGAAAACAAAACAAAACAAATAACACACTGACGCTCGTAATGGAGTTGTGTGACAGTAGTAAAATGTGTCCAACCTCCATGAAATCACGGGATTTATAGTAACATTTTCTCTCCATGATTTATCTCTGTATGGGTTTTTTGGCGAGATGTTCATTAATACACCTGAGGCTAGATGTAGTACACTGTGTAAGAACAGCTATGCATACGCTATTGTGCCTTAGTGTGTACTAGGTTTTGTAGCTGACATGACAAGTAGAGAGTAGAGATGGAGTCTAAATGTTTGTTAGCCAGATCGTGTGATCTGAAAAATGCCCGTTAAAGGTAAGGGTGGGAATCAAGAACCGGCTCCATTTTGTCCAGTTCCAGATTGTCCAAACCATTAGAATCGTATCGAGTCGTACGGGTCTCAGAACCACATCTGTTTTCCCGTTTCCTGATGCCACTTGGGTAATTGTGTCAAAAACAACAAAATAAATTCTGGTAAACCCACTAAATGTACTTTCATACGTACATTACACTATTAGGACTGATTGGTCTGACTTAACAAGTCTTATCAGTTTAAATTAATACACATTGGTAGCCATTGCATTTTTATTGTCAACAGCACAGTCGCAAACCATGTTGTGGTTCTATGTTGGTTGTGGCATGAAAAACAACTGTGTGTGTTCTTTGTCACTAGTAGCAGCATGACCAGGACTGTCCCTATGGCAACACACTTGCAAGTTGTAGTGACTCGTTCAGTCCTCATTGATTTGGTCCTGAGAGCAACACCACCCTCCATCATAAGCCAAACATTCAGATGTAACCACCACTATTGGAGCAAAACAGCCTACATCTGTTTACAGTTAAAGTCACAGGCAGGACGGCTTTTCTACCTTTTAGGTGGGGCACATAATGTTACCCAGTTAACATATCTCTCTCCCTCCTCCTCATCTCTCCCTCCTCTCTATATTCTGTTCCCTCTTACCTTCGTGCCTTCTGCCGCGTCTCCTTCTTTATTCTTCTCTTACCTCCCTTCCAGCTTTTTTCTCTTCCCTCCCCAGCTGGACAGTATGCTGGTTAAATATTTGGGGGGGGTACCGGGTGCTGGAAGGCCTAATCTAGGAGGATCAGTAGAGGAGAGGCTGCAGTTGTTGGGGATTAGCTGCTTGTTTTATCATTATACCACTGCCTGCTTGCTTTGGGTGGGTGCTCACCGGGCAAGCTGCAAAGTCAGAAATCATGATTTCTTAAAAAAATGTATGAGTAATGCAACTCATTATTGCTGAGCTTTAGTTTAGCTAAAAGAGACTGGAACTGCAAAAAAACTTTCTCAGGATGAAAATACGACTCCATAACTTTTCCTACATACTGTAAATTTCATGTTAAGAGTGTGCTCATGAATTGGGGCAAAGTAAAAAAAATAAAATAAAAAAAAAACTACAAGTGAAATACTGAGTTGTTACTGTGAGCTCACAAAGAAGTTCACAAAGTCTGGAAGAGAAAAATGGCAGAAAAGGAAGCTGCAACAAACGAGGGAAAGACAAAGATGAAGAAATGCAGTAGAGGAAAGATATTCATTTTTCATATGTGGGGACAGAGACAGAAGGGTGGGACAGAAAAAAAACTGAGATGAATTTAGTGGTTAGTTTATCATAGGTAGGTTCAAAGTGCAGAATAAAGTTATCATTAAAAATATGCTAATTCAAATATGAATTAAATGTCAGTTTTTTTTAAAGGAATAGTTAAAGACATTTGGGAAATGTGCATGTTGATTTTCTTGCCCAGAGTTAGATCAGAAGATCGATTCCACTCCTCTCTGCCATAAACTATGAAGCTGCTGCCAGCATCTGATTAGCATAGCTTAGCATAAAGACCAGAAACAGGGGGAAACAGTAGCCCTGGAGCTCACTAATTAACATGTTATATCTCTTTTGTTTAATTCATATTTAAGTTATGGTTTTACTGGTGCTGGCTGCAGATTTTTTTTTTTCCAGTTTTCCCTAATTGTCAGACTGTCCCTTCAGCGTGTTCTTTTAATGAAATATTAAAACATTATTTACACAAAGTTCCCCCAAAATCTAGCAGTTTGTCTCATTATTATTCCCAATGATGTCTCAATGCTCTAAAATATTAATATATTGCTTTACACAAATAATTTCAAAAGTGATAACATCTCTTCATATGTACAGAAGTTTTGGCGAACACGTCCTTCAATGCTTCACTGAATGATCAGAGTTTCTCGACAAACTGTTTTATTTCTACTACTCGTGGCCAACCGGGACAAGACATAACATGTGCAGTTGTGAGACAGCGACACATGTGTAACAGTTGCTGCCTCGCAGGTGTGGCTGTATTTATTGGAATAAAACTTAACAAAGAAGCTGCTGCTGGAAATCTGATTGTGATTATGCTGAACATACAAAACAACAAAAGCCGTTATCCATTTAGAATCACACTTGCTAACTATACAAAGTAAAAGGAGACACAACAATGCACATGTTAAAAAATCAACTAATGCTTTTTCTTCTGTGTTGTCCTGCATGTCTAGAATTTGGAAAGATACGAACACAGCAAGGAACAGTTCCACCAAGCTGCCTCCAAGACTGAAGCAAACGTGAGGTGAGACACGCGTTCACACACATACACATTCACAAACTAATTTGCAGTTCAAAAAGTAAAGAGATATTATTCCCTTGGAGCCTCTGGCACACACCCACCGACTCACAAATGACACGGGCAGAATAGTATAGAATAATAATAGAATAAACAGAATAATAAGCAGCGATAGATAGCTATCTGCTCTTTTTCCTCATTTTTTAAACCAGATAAACGCACACATTCTCTAGAGCAAACCTGACTAATGTGATAAGTGTTTTAATTGGCTGCTTTAATTAAGCCGAGTTTAACAATACCCTATTTCCCCCCATCTTTGCTTCTCACCGTGGACTCGTAATGAGCCACAGCCAGGGAAAAGGTGGCTAATTTGCCACCGCAGTCTGTAAAACACACAGCTGTAATTCAAATTTGAGACCAGGCCTTGACTTGGCTGTTAAATTCTCTGCCACAGCAGTAGCAGGGCTTTGACAAGACGAGAGTCGGTACAGCTATAGCTGAAAGACACAAGTACTTAAGGGTGAGGACAACATATACTTGTTTATGTATGTATGTGCTGCAGTGTGTCCTTGTCCCTGGAGGCAGGTTTTAGCTGGAGGCCAGCTTTTGGTAAGTGAAGTGTATCTGTAATGTTCTTATGTCCCCAGGATTTTCTACTCACTTCACTGTCAAATTAAGAAGAGAGCAAGAAACAATTGGTCAGAAGGTTATACAGGTTTTTGATAAACCTCCCACCGTATTTGGACCACTTTCTCTATGCAATGAGTGACAGATATTTTGGATTGCATTTCACAGTAGCAGCAGGCTAAGCGTGATAGCCTGGAGGTTTTTCTCCCTAGCCACGTCCACCCTCTCCTCCTGAGGGATCCCAAGATGTTCCCAAGCCAGTTAGGATCCTCCAGTGAGTCTGTGATGGACATGCTCAGAAAACCTTTAAAGCTTCTCTTATCAGTATTTTAACAATAACAATGGATCAAATGATTACACTCACCGAGCATGTAATTAGGGACATCTATACACCTGCTGATTCATGCAATTATCCAATAAGCCAATCATGTGGGAGCAGTGCAGGGCGTAAAATCAGGCAGATACAGGTGAGAGCTTCAGTAAATGTTCACATCAAACATCACCACAGAGGAAAAAACGTGATCTCATTAACTCAGATTTGACCGTGGCAGGATTGTCGATGCTGTTTCTGAAACTCTCGATCTCCTGGGATTTTCACACACAGCGGTCTCTGGAGTTTTTGCTCAGAGTGGTGTGAAGAACAAAAAAACATCCAGTGTGCAGCAGCTCTGTGGACAGAAACTCCCTGTTGATGAGAGAGGTCAGAGAGAATAAATAACTACACAGCAAATAAATCAATGTATGGGAGACGATGTATCTAATTAAATATTATTTATATTATATTTACAATATTTTTATAGTTATACTATTAATATAATATTATGGAGTGCAGTGTTTTTATAACCAACTGAAGTGATGGCCAAAAGCGCAAAAGTAAAACCTGAATTATTCTGAAAACATGAAGGAGATTTTAAACTATAAATAAGTTTGTATTACAAATGAAGTATCTGGAGTTTAGATAAATTGAGCGGCTAACAACGAGAAACACTTGTTCTTTACTTAATCTTCAAGTCATGAATTAAACCACTAACTGCTCCATTTAAGGAGCCCAGATTCCAGAGATAGGGAGTTGCACTAAATATTTGAGTTTGAAACATTTGTGTGGTCAGTTTCACCTGGATGACTCAAAAATGAACCGAGAACAAAAAAGGCACTGCCTTTCAACAGAGCGGAGGATTACCTGCTGACTTCCCTTTCACACCAAAGCCCTGCACTTCAGTCTTAAGCCTGACGATAACAAGTAGCTCTGGGCTTGCCCCTGAACTCACACATACACAGACTGCTTGCTGCGTGTTAGCATCGCAGTTAATACACCCCTTGCCACGACGATTCGAAGTGACTGTACGCCGCTATTGGCAGTTGAGGAATATGAGACGACCCCCCCCAACGCGACGCCAACATGTTTTTGATCTGATCTGTGCAGATGCTGAAGACCAGGTGATCTTACCTCCGGGGAATACTGTACAGTAATACCTCTAATCCTCTGCTCGTTGGGATGTTGAGGTGTGTGTGTGTGTGTGTGTGTGTGTGTGTGTGCGTGCGTGCGTGCGTGTGTGCGTGCGTGCGTGCGTGTGTGGAGGGGGAAGGAGGGTATTCTAAATCTATGAGTGTTTTATCAAGGAAGATAAAACGATCCAGGCTTCCTGTATGGCACTACCTTTACGGTCAATTATATGCTGCTTTTACAGGCTTTAGAGAGTGGATTAGACCCTCATTCATTTTGTAATCCAGTCTAACCCTAACCTCCGGGGGATTCAGTAGTGTTACTTTAATGAGTGGATTAAGGTGTGAGAAAAAGAGTATGTCTGTGTATATGGTATGAAAAATATACACAACAAACAGGGTTGTATTTGATTTGGACCTGTACGCTACCGTGCCGTGGTTCACCTAAGTAGAATGGAGCCATTGTTAATGGTAGTAACACCTGTGCTTTTCCTACCGAGACAAGCCAGATAAATGTCTGCTGCTCAACAAAGAGATATGATTCATGTTCTGCCCTCCTGTTGGTGAGCATGTACTGTAAGAATGTGATTGGTGGGGCGACCCGGAGGTCGAGCGTTTTACCGTGTGGGTCCAGGTGCTCTGGGGTGGTGGGTCCCCGGTTCGCCTCCCAACTGGCCGTGTCATTCCCCTTCTCTCTCTCTCTCTCCCATTTCTTGTTCTTCTTCATTCTCCTGTTGATTAACAGAGGCATAAAATGACCAAAAAAATAACTTAAAAAAAAAACCAAAAAACGTATGTGATTGGTATCTTCCAAATGTGTGATCAGAAAGGCTGGAAAAGTATAAATTGAATAGAATAAATCTTTGTTTGCCTGAAAAACATTTAAATATATGCAAATTGGGTGAGCTAACACTCTATCTGTTCCTTTGGTTAATATGAAAATTATAAAAATCCAGAATACATACGGTGCTGGTGACAGAGGGGCAGAGCCTGGACATTTAAAGGACACTTTGAATCATTCATACATTTGAAAAATAAAAGTTCCATGTTCTAACATTTTCCGATGCCAAAGCTACTCTGTAGGAAACTTCAGGCCGGCTCTGGCTTTATGCTGTAAACTGATTGAGTGAAGTTTCTCTCAGTGCAGAGCTGTAGAACAAAGCTACTATAAAATATGAGGTGGATGACTCCTAAACCCCGTTGGCTCCACTGTCCGTGTCGTTCTGCGTTTTGTATAAGAATGTGTGTGTGTGTGTGTGTGTGTGTGTGTGTGTGTGTGATGTGATGTGTTAATCCGCAGTTTAATCCTTGAAGCAAAAAAGGCGGCTTCGGCTGCCAGCACTCTGTGGTTATGAGGGACCCGGGGAGCGCGGGGCCAGTGTGTCATTGTCACTTGTGTGTATATAAGAAAGAGACAGAGGATGAAAAGAGAGAGAGAAAGAAACCTGTAGCACTCTAAAATGTCAAACTCAACGGATCATGAAAGAACGGTATGATTAACTTAACCGTCATTACCCCAGCCAAGGAGGTTCCCTTTTCACCCGTGTCTGTTTGTTGGTTTGTTGATTTGTTTGTTTTTCAGCAGGATTACGCAAAAAGTACTGAATCGATTTGCGCCAAATTTGGTGGAGGGAAGGGGCATGGGGCGGGGAGAAGAACCCATTATATTTTTGGGTCAGTCACTATGAATTTGAATTATTTCCTCTGAGGTCTGGTATGTGTTTCTTTGATATTGGCCTTGGTGGAGGTCTGCACTCGCTAAGTTCCCTTCCAGTTTTCTTCGTCTCTCTCTATCTATTATATTTTTTTGTTTAGTATATTAAAACAAAATGGACCATAGCTCAATAGCATCCCCTACTTTTCATCCACTGTAGTATATACTCACACTAATGATCTACTTTTCCCAGTACATACTGGAGGGTACAAGAACACACATCAACACATGCCGCCATGTGCTGTACGTACAGTACATGCAAGAGAAAGACACACAAATAGATACTAAACAAAAATATAAGTACAAAGCAAAGCTCACCTAAGTGTACCAGGAAGCAGTTATTAAATGAAACTAACACTTCTAGCTGACCCTCTCTCCCAACACCCCGCCCTCCCATCCCACGCTCCCTCTTACACCCACTCCAGATGGTCAATTTTGATTATCACTAAAGTACAGTCTTATAGTCCTTCCACCTCACAGGAATCATTAGGACCCACAGATTCTTACCGATTGACTGGATATATGACTTCAGGCTTGCATCAGCACGACTTGATGTGAGCAAACAGATGTAATCTTTGTCACGGCACATGAGATAACTTAAAGTCTACACCCATAGGTCACCTATTGATTTTGTACATATGAACACTGAAGATCCAGTAGCAGCTGGAGATTATTTACTCTACCTGGGTTGCACTGCAGGCATTGAAAGTCTAACTGAGATAGAAACTTGTGGTGAGAGTCAGTCAATAGCTTTGAGGATTTCTGCAGTAGTTGAGCACAGCTCCTGAGCCGTATGACCTGTGCACCCCTCCGTCGCTCGGCTGCCACAAAAACAGAGGAGGCCTCTTAGCAGTGGTCTGTGGCAGCAAGCTGTCCTTGAACCGGCCTACAATGAAGCAGAGATGGCTACACTTAGCTGTTCACCGCTTAGCAAAAGCATTTTTGAATTTCTCGAGCTCGACAGATTTTTACCAAGCTGTCAAAATAAAACAGATAAAGTGAAAGAGACGTGAAGATGGAAACGGCCGTCTTTCTAGTCTAGATACATTTTGTATGTTAGAGAGTGAGGGAGACAAGCTCCTTTTCAGAGCTGAAAGTAATAGAACGAGAGTGAGATGGAGACAGACAAGGCAGATATCCACGTCAAACCGCTCAGGTCACTATCCAAGGCATTTTAACAAGGCCAGCTGTCTGTTACAGTAGTAGCTGAACTAGCCTTAATAGCCAGCCTTTGTCAGATCCACCCAGCCTGTGTCAGGCGATACCAGCCTACAGAGATCACTCAGTGATAAGGCCGGGAACACTGACAAGACAAGTCCAGGGTCCAAGTTAAAAAAGCAGACGACTTGGCAATTGTTGCTGTGCTGTAAGAGAAAAAGCCGACAAAAACATGGTGTGTGGTTCACTGAATTTAGACCCAGTTAAATTTCAAATGTGTAGATTACACGCTGCTGATCTTTAAAGTGGCTGTTTGAAGAAAAACAGTCTGATTTGAATGGAAAGGGAAACGGTGTTAAATCAGGTGTGTCATTAACATTATCAAGTGGCTGTCTAGACCCGCAGCTCCTTCAGATGAATCCACAGCCTGCTTTGATTTATAGCTGTCAGGAATATAAGATTATGACAAGATATTCACCATGTTAACACAGATCATTTAACGATCCAATACATTTTCTAATTAATAAGGAGAGTCAGGAAAACGGAAACTACTTTATATCAGTAAATCGAACAGAGGGAGATTTGATAAATGCTCTATGTGGCTATACACGGAAAAAACAGAAGCTGAGGATGAATGTCTGAAGTGGTGTCTTCAGAGAGAGGTAACGGGGAAGCCAGGATTGTCAAGTACCAATATTGTGACTTTGACTGCTACAAGATAATACTAAAATGATATGAGAATTCAAAGTAGACGTATTAGATGAGAAATATAACTACTTTTGTTTTTGATAACACTAAACAAATGAGAAATTTTACAAATAAAATTATGTGAATGAGACGTTGGGTGATCAGCAATATTTAGCTTGAAGTCAGTACTCGTCATGGAGCTACAGTGTCACAGGGCTGGTAAATGACGGTGGTGGTTTACTAACCGACAGACCCGTCATCTGTTTTTTTTATGCCTTTATTGATAACACAGTAGAGAGAGACAGGACATGGGGAGGCAGAGAGAGGGGGAATGACATGCAGTAAGGGGCCGACTGCAGCGAGGACTGTAGCCTCTACACATGGGGCCCCTGCTCAACCCACTGCGCCACTCAACGCCCCATCCGTCATCGTCATGAGCGGCAAAAAACTGCAAAGAACTAGCCAACTTGTAAAGTATCAAAACAATATGAAGCAGGTTTTCTCTCTCTAATAAAGTAGAATATGATTGTATGAATATATGTCTCCATAAAGTGGAAACCATATATAGTGATGACGTCTGTCCGCATCAAAATGATCATCAAGAACTGCACCACCACTCTTATAAGCAGGGTTAGATGTTTTTGTGTGGTGAAAAGCAGACTGTTTAACTTTTACGGTCATGGGAATGTCTTGGCTTTCAGCAGGTGAGCATATATTGAATTTTACAGAAGAGTCATTGTGGAAACCTGCAAGAAAAAATATTTACTAATACAGCGTTGACAAAAGAGAGGCAGAGGAGAGAGAGAGGCATTGAGAGACGTACTCTACCTCATCTTCAGAGTTTCAGAGACAAAGTGAAGTCTGAGCTCCAGTATATAGAGGACTCTCTTCCTGGTTGCAGGTGTGATGGGAATGGAGAGATGGGGGAGGACGAGTGAAGCAGTGTGGAGATACAAGATAGAGGAGAGGAGGATGTGTGCCCTCAGTCAATTGAAAAGCTGTCAGGGCGCAGGTGCATACAAGCTACAAGCCAGAGATAAGAGGCAACTCTATCTCTCTAGCTGTTTTCCTCTTCACCTCTCTTGCCCTCTTTCTCCCTTGTTATCATCTCTCTTTTTCTCTTTAATTCACCATCACTCCAGTATTAATCAAGCTAGTAACGGTGAAGCAGTCTGTTCAGGGATTCCGACCCTCTAACATGTCAAATGACATTTTCCTTCTCGCAGTCTCTCGCTATCATAAACATTTTTGGACATTTGCTTATTTGTCTTCTTGACTTACAAGAGAAGATCAAAACCATTTAATGTCTGTACATTAAAAACAATGTGGGAGCCAGTAGCAGGAGAGAAATATCTACCTAGGATACATCATGTTGATTGACGACCTTCAGAAGTGTGGGGAGGTGACTTTTTATTTTAAGTTTTAAATATCCCAGGGTTGTCTTCCGCCCCCTTCCTTCCAGTCTTTATGCTAAGCTAGGCTAATGTCTTGCTAACTGTGTTTAACACAGACATTAGAGTGCTATAGATCTTCTCTGTTAAATCTTCAAATCAGATCTGTGTCATATGGGCACAGAAAGCCATAAACATCACACTTCTTATCCCACAATGAATCGACAAGAGTTGTGAGGGGAAGAAGAAAAGGAGGGTGTAAAACAGATGATGATTGATGGTGTAAACTCAAGTCGTTTAGTGCAAGGAAAATCCACTGAGCACCATGCAGAGAGAGTTAATGATAAAGTGATGGCTCTCTCTCTCCACTCTTTTTCATTGCAATCGGGTTTTAGATGCACCCATGAGGTTGAGATATTTTTATGTTTTGTCTCATGTTTTGATATTCACTCACATGAAATATATAGAATAAAGGATTTATTACCTTGGTAATAAGAGAGAGAGAGAGGGAGAGTATTATATTCACCTGTATTTTGTGTTATTGGAAGGACAAACTTGAACAGCTTGAACCTCACAGCTGAATGAATGCTCAAAGTAACAGGATTAATCTTAGCGGAGAAAATGTGGTTTGATTGGGGATAAAAATTGTTATTGTTAATTATGTTGAGTTAATTTGATAAATCTGACTTCAGTTACCAACAAACTCTTAACAGGTCAATCTGAAACTAGCAAATCTAGTTAACCGAATAAATGCATAATATTGCTCTTTACAGTTTTTCGCTGTGAACTTAGAGAATAAAGTCGAGGTTTTGTCACAGTGCATATCAAGCTAGTTAGGATAAGTTAGTAAACCGGTTTAGATTATGCGTCACACACATGAAAAAAACAACTTTTAAAATTTGAGTTAATAAATTCCCCTGTGACTTTACCACTGTATAGGAAAGTAGCTTTCACAATAATACAGTTAGTCAGTTATTTGGCTGCCACTTGGGGAGCCGGCTCAATTGCGATTAAGGATGTTTCTTCCAGCCCTGCAGGGTTAGTGTTAATGTTTAAACAGTCTTGACACTGAAAGATGTAGTTGTTCGACGTTGGCATTTCCCACACACACTCAGACATTGTAAAGACTTTATTGTCACAACAAACCGAAACATGCAACATATGCCTCACGTGTTGGCTCACAAACAAGATGCTGCAGAGTTTCACTGTTTAACTCGTGTTGCAGTCACCTCAAGTCAGTCACTATATTGGATTCTCTTAATTTTTTCCTCCTCGGGCGCCGCTTCCTATGAGGCGTTAACAAGATTTTCTAATTACTTGCCTGAAACAGTAGAGATACCAATACTTTGTAGTTGACAGGATAGAAATAAAATGGCACAAAGGACAAACAATGCTTCACATGTACAGCCAAAGCCATTAAGGAAAACAGAAAAAACATCACTCTTAACTCCAAGAGAAGCATTGTTTAGAGGCGATAAAAGCATCTTCCTTATCAGTCTCGGAGCTTTGCCAGTAGCTTTTGTAGTTGCTGGTGTTTTTGTTTTTTTGTGTATGTGTTTTTTGTGTCTTTCTCATTTTCCAGTTTCTCCCCTCTTTCATTTTTCACTCCCTCTCTCTCTCTCTCTCTCTCTCTCTCTCTCTCGCTCTGCCTCGGTAAGCTGGTCTGCATGGTCCAGAAGTCTGAAGCCTCTGTGTTCCGTCCGCCTTCGCCGCCGGAGATTAAAAATAATGGGCTGCACCATTAATTAAGCAACTAATCTTACTGTTTATGTTTTGTCATATTTACTGCTCACAGATGCGTAGAGAACTCCCCCAAAAAATGACTGCTCCCACACACACGTTAAATTGCTTTTGCGTCGCACACACATTAACAACAACAAGCCGACACGCGGCTCGACAAGCTGTCGGAGAGGCTGCTTTACTTTATTCCAGTTAAAAAAAACCAATGCCTCCTACTCCTCTCTTTCGATTTTTATTTATTTATTTTTGCGAGCAGCAAAGTTAATATTGTTGATTTAAGACCTCACCTTCAATTTGGTGTAGCATGTAGACAGAGCTTTAGCTTTCGCCGTGGCTGAACCAATTTTCTGCTTCAAGCGCCTTTAAAAAACGCAGCGCTATCAGGAGGCTCCGGCTTCCCTGATGAAGGCCATTTATTTCAAATTAAAGGAAAGTTCCTTATCTTCGGCCGCCTCAAACGGACAGAGAGATAAAGATGGCGCGCTTTGGTGTCGTCCCCTCTATGTTGTTAACGTAACGAGAGAAACGGAAAGGAGCGAGTGAGGGAGAAGTGAGACAGGAGACTAAAAAAAGTGGAAGAAGACAGATTAAACAGGAAAGATAAACCATTAGAGGTGGTGTGTTGGGGGGGGGTAATCTGATAGGCTGTCTGTCCTCTTTTTAAAATGGGCTTGTGAGAGAACACCAGTGGATGTTTCGTTCCTCCTTTTTCATCTTTTCATCTCACTTCCTTCCTTTATACGTTTTTCCTCTCTGTGTCTTTTCCTTTTCCTATTTAACCTCCATCACCCTTTTTCAGATAAACTCTGTCTTTGCCTCCATGATATTGTTGCTGATGATGAAGTGTGTATTTGCCTGTGTGGGTATTGGTATGCTGTAATTGAAATGCTGGGGTCAGCTCTCCTCTGTAAATCAAAGCCAAAAAGAGCCTTTAATTTGGCTTTCAATTAAATCTGGTGTTAAATGCTCCTTACAGAGAAGGTGTGTATGCTGGGGCACATTGTGGGGGAGGCGATGATGTTTCAGAGGTGTGTGTGCGCGTGTGTGTGTGTGTGTGTGTGTGTGTGTGTGTTTGTGTGTGTGTCTATGTGTGTGGAACATGTTCAGTGTGCTTTCATGTTTACGGTGTACTACAAAGTGTGTGTGTGTGTGTGTGTGTGTGTGTGTGCGTGTTTGTGCATGTATCTTTTTATACCTGCGTGGGTGTACATAACTTGCTTGTCTCTGCTTCAATCAGTCAGAATCCATTACAGTGAGGCACCCAGGCAGCCAGCCTGTCATAGTTAACAATCACACAGATAGACAGGCAAATACCAATTATAATACAACCCACATATCAAATTAAGCATGGCTAATTCAGTCTCTCAAAGCACACTTTTCTGCTGTATTTGATCAGAATGATCCTACCCACTCAATTAGATGTGATTTAGCGGTAATTGCATGATTTGCAATGAAGCACGTACTATGCACACCATAGGTTTTTAAACAGGCTGCAGTGGGTGTAAATGTTAATTGTTTTTCAACTTTGTCTTGCCTCATTTAATCCGACCTCTTTTTTTTCTTTTTTTTCCTTTTTTACACTTTGGTATGTGTCGTTAGTTTTCGTCAACAAAAAGCATTGTATCATTTTTGTTTTGTTTGCATTTTTTATTCATTTTTATGTCTTTTTTTATGTCGCCATCTTTGTTGTATACAGTTACCATGGTTACATGTGTCATCTTTGCAAGAAAATGCACAGTTTATCTGTTCACACACGGAGCTCATGTCACTATAACAGAGTGACGCTCTTCAGTAAATCCAGTTATCATTTTCAGACTCCGAACTGCTCTCTCTGTCGTTCTACTCACCGAGCATCACCTCTGCTCTGTGTTCTCCACTCCACCAATACTGAAACTTTACATGCTGGTGCACATCAGTTGTTTTTAAGTGATCCTACTTTTTTTTCAGTTCACATTATTGTTCTGAAAGGGGGGAAAATGCACGTTACTATTTTCTTTCCCTCCATTCCTAATCCCATTTTACTGTATCTCTGTCTGTTTGTTTTTGGGTTTTTTTTGCAGTGCGCGTAATACAGACCCCGTGTGTGCTGGCCTGCAGTCTCAGATTTTATCCTGCTACAGGGAGAACGGAGACCAGACCCTCAGGTGTTCAGACCTCGCCAAAGCTTACATGCAGTGCATCAATGCAGCAAAGAAGGTAAGAGTTTTTTCACATCTAGATTTGGAATATCAGAGAAGCGCCAAAGGTTGAATATATCTGGAGCAAAAGTATTTAAATATAATTATAATGTCAGCAGTCCCATTAAATTGAAAAAAAATAAGTCGTAGATCATAACTTCATTATGAGGATCACTCTCTGCAGGAAAAGCAGTAATTGCAAAACAAAACATCACACAGGAATGAATAAAAAAATGGTAAATACAGAAATAGAAAATGATTAATACTATAAAAATATAAAACAATTACATGTAACACTGAACAGTGTAATATCGACAGAATTATATCCTAATGGAAATAAATAAAGGTTAAAAATAAAGTCAGTGCACATACAAGTACATCCTCAATTACGTGAACAGTGACATCTTTTACCATCAAATCTAAACAGTAAACATACAGTATGTTCTCGTAAAGATCATGATGTCAGTAAATGTCAAAATATGCTGCTGAACTGGCACCAGACACATTTAAAGCTTATTAGGTTAAAAGACTAATAGTAAATGACAATAATAAAATCATTTTTTTTCTTAGTCTTGTTTTAGTTTTAATGGAAGTGTATTGGGAACTGTGATTTTTCACTGTTGTATACTAGTGGTTGTGACCAAATGATTAGGGATTTTTGTCTATGTTGATGTGGGAATCTCACCTGTGATGCCTTATTACCTCATCCACCTGCCCCTTCCCAGTCTCGGCTCAGTCCCATTCTTGTGAACACAATACATCAATAATGGCTTGAAGGAGTTTTTTTTTCAAATTTGGGCACGAACATTAGATTAGAATTTGGTGGTCAGAGGTCAAAGGTCAAGGTCACTGTGTTTTTGGCCATAAATTCATACGCTAACAATTTAACACAAACATCTAATATGATAAAATGATGGAGTGATGACCTTTTATGTCCAAATGGTCAAAGGTCAGCCTCACTGTGACATCACCATGTTCTGCTCTGGCTTTTATTCTATGCTGTAACTCGGGAAGCGGAGATCGTGACCATATATTCTTGCAACTTGGCTGGTTGGAGGAGGCATTGAACCGTCAGGCAGTGATATCAGAGACTCATGCAGACCGGTTGTCATTTGCTGTGTGAAATGCCTGATTAAGATCCCTGAAACATTGCAGTTTAATGACTTCACCGTAAGTGTTGACAGTGTGCAGGAGCAGCGACTTCCTACCAAAAGTAATAAAAATGTTGAAAATAATAATATCATATTGGACTTCCCCTCAAAGAAGCAATGATTCAGGGAAGTTTGGGACATAACAATCCAGTCTGAGTGGTGGCTTTTGAAGTTCTCTAAGGAGAGACATGTTTTTATTTTCACAGCAGCACTCTGTCTGATGTAAAAGAAAGAAATTCATTTTTTTCCTCATGTTCACAAGATTATTCTGGGGGAGTTGGAAGAAAGAAAAAAAAAACATCTGATTGATAGGGTTTTGAGTGCTGTCACTTTAGGTTTTTACACAGGAAAAAAAGCCTTGTCATTAAAAACAGCTTTCAGACTGAATGTCTGATGCAAAAGTGTGTAATCCAATTTCTCCAGCGCTACCAAACTTCTTTTCCTCCCAAGACTGAGAATGACACCTTTTCAAGGCAAACACAGTTTTGGGTCGCTAATAAAAATAAGTCTTCAGTCACAGTTCAATTCGTCACTGCAACTCTTCGCTCAAGATCACTTCAAGTAAGTGAAGAAAAGCAGGTTTTTCGGAAAACAAGCTGTAAAACCGATCCTTAATTACAAGAAAGAAAGGAGAGCGAGTAGCTCGTCCAGTCAGATGCAGCAGGAACGTCTGCAGTTTCATCATTAGGATTCAAGGATGGTGTGAGATCAAAATGCTTGCACTGCAGACTGTGTTTGACTGTAAATAGGATTATGTAATATTAGGCCTTGTTTAGAAGCTTTTTATGTTCATTTGCATAATGTTTTTGCAGTAAGTTTGAAACCTTGATCCTTGAACCCAGTCCCTCATCACATCGAAAGGAGGACTCACTGTGTTTTTGTATTTTAGCTGTGAAGAGAATCTATAGTGTCACAGAGCTGTTTATCTTGTTAAATAAACACAATCCTGTGATTTGAGACCGGAAATTTTAAGCCGAAACCGTATTACACAGTGGCAAATATGGAGCACCAACATTTACCAAAGCCAGTAAAAGGTTAACTTGCTGATTGGAGGTTTATAAAAACAAAATCCTTGATACAGTGGAAACAGCTTGTAGTGATCACAGTTACAGAATCAACAGCTTAGATCAAAAGGCTCAGGACATAATCATTCCTGTACCAATGCTTTTTAAATAATTTGCTTATGGTAATCAAGTAGTCGCTTGCAGTGTTCATTTTGGGTCGTGTACATGGGTCTTCACTGCTGCGGCTCACTGACTTATTTTTCCTCCTGGTTCCTGCTCCGCTCATGTTTTGGGACTTTCACAGCGCGTCATTATCGGCCCTGCTCTCTCACCGCAGCAGTGTTGCATATGTTATAGGTGAGTGGCTGGGCTTGGAGAAGGAGAGGGCCACGGCGTAGTTTGTTATTTTATCTTTAAATCAGAAAAAGAAAGAAATTTGGTCACAAACGTCCATTTACAGTAAAGATTCCTCTGTATTTCTTTTTACACTCCATTTGAATTATTTAACAGACAGCATGGTTTGTTTAGCTACTCATTTATATGTTCGACTTGTCTGATGGTTGTTTATTTTACAGTGTGTCAGTTTCAGCAGTTTTGGCTACAAACTGTAACAAATTCATTTTTAGTGATTATGGTGTCATGCACTTCTCAATGGACACTTAGTTTAGTTACTTTAGTTGATATTATTTTGCCTTCATCTTTGGGGTTATCTTTGTCATCGAGCAGTCAACTGAGGTTATAAACTATGCATCTACTGAGTCAAGACATCTTGCCTTTTTCTCTACGCCACTTCCTTGTATTTCATCTGCAATAAAGACCAGACAGGAACCTCTACTTATGCATGCACTCAGTAAAATCCAGCCTTTGTACTGTACTTTCCAGCATTCCACGTTCCTCAGTTGAACCTGCTGCTGTATTATTCAAAAGCAAAAGCCAAGTTCCTCAAGTATGTGCATCTCTGCAGCAGTTTTAAGTTACAAATTCACAAAAAGTTAGAGAGAAAATTGCAAGGAGGAGGAGGAGGAAGAGGAGGAGGAGAGCAAGTTGGAGGACAGAATACTGGAAGCTTGCACTTCCAAAGTTTCTACAGTACAGGCATTTGAAGGTGTAGCTGCTCATCATGTATCCAAACAACGTATTACTCTGCCTCATGCTGGTCTCTGCTCACATCTCCGCTGCGTTGCTCAGGGGCACTGAGGCTTCCCCTGGCATACAGTAATACAGCATCTGATAATCAGCCTGCTGAAACGTGATTTCTCCGCTCTTGTACTAATGTAATGTGTGCGTGGCTGCCTGTACGTGTGCGCACTGTCAATGGCGTCTGAACCTTTGTTATCTGCCTTGTATTACACCATCCACACACAAACGCACATTCATATGCACACAGTTGACAGTATGCTTATGGTCTTGTATTTCTGCACTTATGAGAACCAAATGTCCTTACAAGGCTAAGCAGAGAGTGTGTGTGTGTGTGTTTGTGTGTGTGTGTGTGTGTGTGTCTGTGTGTGTGTGTGTGTGTGTGTGTGTGTGTGTGCATGCGTGCGTGCGTGCGTGCGCGTGCATGTGTGTGTTTGTGTGTGTGTGAGTGGTGCATGAATAGCTTGCTACATTGCAGTCTGCTTTAACCTATACATCAAGGTCTTTCCTCTTGATTGGCCCCCGAGGCATCTCCCTGACTTTCACCCCATCAATTTGAAAGTTTATAAAGTTCTTCCTCCATTTTCTGTCTTTAAAAGCTGTCACAGTTAGTTTGGTTATTACTGATAACTTTTTTTTCCTGTTGAGTGGAAGCTGCAAAAGCTGTGAAATAGCAGTTAACAAGTGCGAGATGCTTCTTTTTGTTTGGAATAAAAAACATTGCCACCCATCATGTTGAACTTTTAAAGACAGAATAACAACCTTTATAGACAGAACCAGTATTAGGTGGTCAATACTTATTACTACAATAGCACTATGTCTGCGTTTTCTCTACCCACTCTTTCCATCAAACTTATTTTTAATGGAATTGTCTCAATCAGAGGATTTTCTGTCTATGTTGGCCTCAATGTCCATCCATTGATCGAAGTATTATTATATATATGGACATAAATATCAATAACTGTGGTTTTCTAAATATGCTAGCATTGATTAACTACCTGTTACCAAGTCACAACAACAGCCCCCTGAAGGACACTGTCGGCAGCTCAGTTTCCACTTGAACAGACAGACACGAAAAGCTGCTGCTGAGCCCTGACTGCTTTAGAGGTTAAGGTAATAAATGAGAAATAATGATGTGATATGCTTAGCTAAAGATTTAAGTGGAGATTTTCCTCACTGCTAACAAGTTAGTGTGGCCTCCCGAAGCAGCTGAAAAATTAAGCCAACATGGAAGTGCCAAAAGCTGCAGTTCCTCGAATGGCTGCTTGAGTCTGGCTCCAAAAAACGAGTCAAGCCAAGCCAAGATGGCGACAGTGGAGCAGCTCACTCCGAGCTTCAAAACTGCTCTTCAGAAACCTGTGGGTGGCATAATGGAGGCTACGTCAGTCTTTATTTACAGTCTCTGGGTCCCCTCACTGCAAGCAAGCTGTTAGCATAGCAAGTGCTTTCTTTACTCTAGAAACCCGTCTGAAAGTTTCATTTTGTTTTATTTTTGTCACAGAATTCAGATTGATTGAGCGCAACTGATAAAATATCCCATTAACATTTGTCATTTTAGCGAAGTGACTAAACTAAAGTAAGCCTGGTAAAAATTTGTGTAATTCACTTCAGTTTATTAAATGTTTCTGAACTTTACTTTTTACTTTTTGAGTAAAAAAAAAAAAAAGAGTATATCTCACAAAAGAACCTAATATGTAGTTTAAATTGTGGCCCTGACTTTATCTTCTGTTTTAATTTACAGACAGGTGATTTTCATTCTCAGTATTTTAAGCTATCAGTAATTATCTATCTATGAATAATTGGTCCCAACTCTAAAAATATTCACATTATCAACCTTTGAAACGACGCCACATACTTCATGATCTTTGCTTCACACTCTTCATTAGATTTTCCTCTCTGCCTCATATGAAAGTCTAATGCAGAACTGTGGCAAAAAAATTTCATTTTCATATTTAATTCTTTAAAATGCAAATGTTTGAGTCCAACAAACTGGTTGGAAATGATAGTGTGATAGTTCTACTGTGTCCATTTAATAAAGCAAAACATTGTTTCCTTCTCTCTCCTGTAATGCATATTAAATGTGCCGTGAGGTCAGGGAAAATTTGTTATTTCTGTTTTTGTCTAATTTCTAAGAACAGCTGACGAGTGATGTCCTCGGTTGTGAATATAACTTGAATCCGTTCAAAAGTTTAGATTGAGCGAGAGGAGCTACTGCTAGTTTAGTTCATCAAGTTTTAGAATGAACTGATAAAGTTTTTAGTGGGTGAAAGACGACTTTAACTGGGACTGAATTTGTTCCAGTTCTTGTTTTGTCTTCCCAGTCTCACAGATGCAGCTGTGATGTATTTTGATCAGTGTCACAGCAGGTCAGCGGACAGGCCTGCATGTCACCGCCGTCCTCCAGCTGGCTTACGCTACCGTCTCTGTGCGTGCGTGTGTCTTTGATGGCAAATGAGGGGGTGGGGGTGGGGATCCCACGGAGCCTGCAGAGGCAGTGCACACGACCTCTCGTCATTATTCTCTGGGAGGCTGAGCCTGACGCGCCACATGGAAGACATACACACTGTCCAGTGGGACGCTGTAGTCATTCATCTGCTCTCTCAGATGCAGATACATACACAACAAACGCACACAAACACACTGTGTGTACGCCTGGTGGGATTCTCAAGTCATTTAGGGCCAATCTCAGAAAGAGCCCGGCTCTGATGCTGATCAGTGTCGGTCTGCGCTCACAGTGGAGAGGAGAAGTAGGAGAAAGACAGACTGAAAAATAAGAGACGACGCAAGAGACGTACAAAAGAAACTTGGCAAAGAAAATCTGTACAGAGTAGTACAGAACAGATTCTATGTAGGTGAGAGTGAAAATACCCAAATTGAGAGGAAAAAGGAGCAGGTGAAGGATATAGAGAGAGTTTTGGGAAAACACAGAAGGATGACTGATCCAATCACAGATATGTGTGTGGAGCTACAGCAAGGTTGGGATCTGGTCGGCTGAAAGTTGAGACCTCTGAATCTTTAAATGCTGTTATTTTCCCCTTCAGCAAGGCCAACTACTGAGGCGTACACACACTCACATGTATATATCCGGAGCCCCGCTGTGGAGTACAGACATGGCAGGCTTTGGGTCTAATACCCAGGGAGCTACCCCTAAAGTTAAAAGCTGCCTGTCAGAATGGAAAGAGAGAGAGAGAGAGGGGAGGTGAAAAAGGACCGGAGAGAGAAGAAAGAGGTAGAATCAGAGTGAAGCAAAAAAAGTTTTTAGAGTGGTGAGAGGCAGCAGAGTGATTGAGAAAGAGATTTGGAAACACTTCTACGTCTGTGAACCTAGATTTTTCTGTGATCTAGCTAGCTAGCCAGTTCCTCCGTTCCCCTTTTCTCTTGTCATGCTATCATTGTTTGCGAGTCAGTGTATTTACAGTTATTGGCTATTGTCATCATTTCCATCCTGGTCATAAAGCAGCAACTGTGTAAGAGAAGAAGGCCATCCACATCCTTGTTCCACGCAAAAATAAAAAATAAGAGGCTTGAACAGTGTCAGGTAGCCAAACGATTGTGTTGTCCTCCGAAGTAACAGCAACAAAAGATATTTTCTGTGGACTGTTGTCTGACTGTCTCCTTGGTGCAGCAGTGGATAAGTAACTCCTTGCTGTCACATTTGGGTTTGTTGATGAATCCAATCTCATTTTGTCAGTCAAATCGTTGTAATTCATTTTCTTTGACAACAGCATGCCGACCTGTAAACCAAATCTACCCAACAACAAAAGTAATGGTAATGCACTCAGATAAAGATGATTGAAATGTACAGGTCTCATTTCTGTTTGCTTCTTCTATGCTCTCAGCTCTTGTGCTGTAAGCTAGCAACGTTGGCTTTAACCTACTTTAAGATCAGAAATTGGCATCACTTTGCTACTGACAGAGCCAACAGATAGGATTTTATTACTGAACTGTGACCACAACACTCTTATTTCTTTCACTCTGTGGAAATCTAATGTTTTTACATACAGTGACAGTGGACAGACATAAAAACATGAGACTGGACATGTAGGCTATTGGTGTGGGGTGGTTGTTATGCAGATAGGCTGGACAGTAGTGTCCCTAAAAATACATATACACTGTATGTTCTATATTTAAGAAGAAGCCTCAGTGATAATGTTGAGTTTTTCTTGTTTGTTTGTTTTTTTTTAAATAAAAATAAACATGACAAAATGCAATCGGGACAATGACTCGAGAATAGTCACTCTTTTAACATACTGTACACATGATATGTGAATATTGTATTTATGTATATTTGAAGTCAGACCGGAAAATTCTGAGCCCATCCTTTTAAATTTGTCTGGCACAAAAAGGATGTACTAGATTTTCCTTTGTGGTGCTCCATGTATGACATCCTGCTTTGCAATTCAGTGAAATCATCCTTGACGATTGACATCAAGGGTAATTGTTGGCAACCAAGATACAGGATGGGGAAACATGTCTGTTAGCACAGCAGCCTGAATAACTTAACAGTCTGGAAGACTTACATGTGATAGATATCAAGAGACAAGCAGACTGACTACAGCTCACAACCCTGTCTCCTAGAGATGATGTTCATAGACAACTAAACCGCAACAGCAAATATGGTTTGTAGGAAACGTGATGGCTGGCTGGATTACATTCAGAGGCAAGGTGTGTTTTTGAATGAATGAAGCCTCACATTTATTAACACTAGTGGAGTCACCAGGAGGTGGTTGGGCTGGATAACTGGGGAACAGACTGCACGACTGTCATATCAGAGACCGGGGTAGAGTTAGGTTTATGCAACAAAAGAACTTTGGTTGAGGTTAATTCTTCCCGTTGTGAACCAAACAAAGTAACTAGCAAACGAGTACACGATGTGGTCCAGCAGCAAAGTGGTCCGGACAGCAACACAGATTATAATCATAGGCCTTGATACAAGAAAAGAGAGGAGATTTAAAATGTTTTAAATGTTTTTAAAAGATAATTTTGTTTTAAAACTTTTAAAAACATTATATAAACCATTTGTCTGCCCACTTACAATTCCAGCTTAGCCCACCAGAGGGTCCACATGTTGGGAACCTCTGCTGTAGTTGCTACCGCTGAATATTGTACTGTCAGACACTTTGGTGAAGGAGAAACGTGTCTGTGAACATTTTACTGAAACGTTCAGTATCAATATATATGCGACTTCCTAAGTATGTAAATGAACAAATATCCTCATTACGTTAATAGAGAATGTAATCCAGTCAGAAGGTTGTAGCTCACGTATGTTTTCTGACTTAAGGATTATGACTAAATTAGATGTGTATTGTGTAATTTTTCCCTTTTTCTCTTCTCCTTTTCTCTGTTCTCTGTTGGCTGTCCAAGTTGTTGAACTCCCCAGTGCCTGACAGCCATGGCTAGTTACAGAAGGGCGTAGGAGGACTTGCTCATGAGATGTCAGAGTTGTCAGCCGTCATACTGTAAGACATTCTCCAAAATTACCCAGTGCATTAAGACTGAATGTCCCTCTCCTGCAAGGAAGGGGTCATTAATTTACACCTTAAATCTAAATCCCCCCCTTCATCTGCTGGGCTCATAATTCAGGTTGTTGGACTGTTCAGTCGTTGACAGTCAAGCGATCCGCAGCTCCAGGTAGGAGGTTTGACTGATGACAAATCACTGCAGCTGTTGATCAGAGGCTACTTTGCATCAAGATGGAGCTTTTCTCAGTGGCATAGTTTACACACGAATCCCTCACATTTAAAACCTACTTAACTTTATTTTTTAAGACATAAAATTATTATAAAATACGTTCTTTTGCTCAGGTAGCACTTATGATGAACAACCACTCAATCCAATATGACAGTCCCTGCAATGAATCTGATGTGAAGCTGGTAGTGTTCAGTTTTTGTTGACACTGTGTCAGAGAGCTTTTGTTGATGCACTGCGCTGGATCATACTGAGAGGCGTTCGCAATCTTCCGTCCCCCCTCGTTTATGTAAATGGGGGTGAACAGAACATTTGAGCAGGAGAGTATTGCCGTTAATGCACGGGGGAGTGTCACATGCACCCACCAAGTGATGGTTTAGCGTTTTTGTAGGAAACGCTGTTGAGATTTGAAATGGCCCAGCTTCGTTTCGCAGGAGCCTGTGTGCTGTTTCTGAGGCGTGCTTAGTGTATGAGTGTGAGTCCCAGTGGATGACACGCCTAAAGATAAGGGGAAATAGAAAATAGTTTCATCAACTTTTGATAAGTCCATTTGCAAAGAAAAACCCTATTGACAATACTGATATGCTGATAATAAATGTGTATCTGTTGCCGATCAGAGCACACGCTGACTTTCGCAAAGCCAGTGAATCACAGCGGTATAAAACCTAATATTGATTTCTTTTTTCTCTTACCTTGAGTCTTATTCTTGATTGAACAGGAGTCATGCCGGTACAGAGATCACAGCAGCTCGGCTATTCTGTGTGTAATATAGACAAACAGACTGAAGAAAAATACAAAGAGAAGGCAGAGGACAAAGAAATGTATTGAAGAATAAAAAATAAATAAAAAAACATGCTGTAGATACATACAGATGTAGAGGGAGTTAGATAAGGTTGGTAGATGTGAAAGACCAATGAGAAATAAACGAGAAGGCCTTGACAAACATTGGACACGAAAAAAAAAGGAAACTAGAAAGGAAGAAGAGTAGGAGAGCATCAAAGCATGGCAAGAGAGCACAGTGAAAAAGAAGAAACAAAGAGGTATGAAGTGAAAGCTGAGATTAAATGTTAAGAGCCAGAAGCTGGAGATCCGTTTAAGAGAGACAAATACTCTAAGCGACTTTCTCCATATGGAGTATGAAAGAGAAAAGATTAGTGAGAGTGGTAGAGTGGAGCTGAACCTTGTGATGAGGACTAAGGGCAACAAGCGCAGGGCGGTAGGTCTCGGGTGCACGGACCGTGTGGGCGTCTCTAAGTGCTCCCGCTATTTTTGTTCGTGTAGGTGCAGCAGCGCAAAGTGCAAAAGGGGCTGGATGAGGTGCAACTTAAATCAGAGGTTGTGATGATTTAATAAATTCACTCTTGGCCAGTCGCATCGCTCTCTCGACACTCTGAAACAGCTGTGCTAGTCACAGTCAACGGGCAAGACAACAACTGCTCAACAAATGGAAAGAGGTTTTCTCGAGGTCTAAACGGTGCAGAGCGGCAACATCCTCAACAAACAGCACCCCAAAACTGCAGCCAGGGGTTGGTGGTGTGGGTTTTTGTTGAAATTGTACAATAATGATAGAAATAAATAATAGAAAATTTAAGTACCAACAATTTTCTTTGTCCCATCTAGCAGTGGCTGACACACCACATGAGTACCCCAACTTCCCCGAGTCCCAAAGTGGCCAGAGGAACAGATAACGAGTAGATCAAAACACCAACTTAACCCAAATATAACAAAACCAAGACTAACCTGTTTAACTAACAAAAACAGAAGAAAACTGGCAGTTCACCCCGACTAACTCTCACATGCCACAAAGCTGTCGACACAATGGTGTGGCAGGTTGGGACAGGAGGTAGATGAGTGCCTCCCCTTGTTGCTCGGCGACAGCATCTTGGTTCCTTATATTTGAAAAGGACATCTGACAGGAGCCAATCAGCTGCAAGAGTCAATGTTGTCCACCAATCACCTCCTCGCCCTGACACACACCTATTTGCAGACGTGCAAACTTTCCCATGCCATGCCAACTCTCAGGCCACTTGTTTTCACCTCTCCCCCCACCTGTGCACCTCGCGCCCTGTCAGGAAATGACCACAAAACCGTCAGACCGCCGCTTGTGATGGTCGTTGGTGGCACTACTCGTTTAAGGCCCTGATAGTGCAAAGCTGGAGAGACATTACGAAAAAAAAACTAACCAAAGAAATGAACCGGAAGAAAGAGGAGAAAAGTGGCAAACACTGAGCAACTGAAGAAGCAAGGAGAGAAAATAATAGGAGAGAGAAAATAATAAAGAGGAGGTGGACAGTTGATGAACAGAGGTGGAGGCAGACAGGATGAATGGAGAATGGGGGGGGGGGTACTTCGGACAGATAAGGGCAAGGGGAGAAACTAGGAGGAGTGGAGGAGGCTTGAGTCAAGAAGGGAGAAAGAGAGTGGCTGCTGTGAGGAGAGAAGTGGTTATGGAGGAAGGGTTGGAGATGGACAGAAGATGAAAAGAGAGAGAGAGAGAGAGAGAGAGGAGGAGGAGATGGCGGGCCCCTCAGCAGTCAACCCTAATGAAGAAGTATGAGGAGCCTCAGCTGCTTGCTGGACCCGCTACTGACCACACACACACACACACACACACACACACACACACACACACACACAGACAGAAAGTTTCACACACCTCCACCTAAATATGCACTCCTGAAGTTATGACATAAAATTCATGAAGCGAACGAGTAGTTGAACTCCACATTCACCTCATTCTTATGAGTGAATAAGCGTCTTGTAGCTTTCTTTAAATTCTCGATCTTTATATTTGTTCTGGGACGGTTTCTGTCAGATTTAAAAAACTCAGGCATGAGAGTTTCACACCAAGCTTCTAAATTAGTGTCGGCTGCTTGCATTGTTTTTTTTTATATATCCTCTTTCAAAATGCAGAACTTTGCTACAAAGTTGATGCAGATAGCACTTTTTTTTTTATCCTTTGACACTATCCTTTGACTCTGCGCTTTAACCACTGAGAGTTCGTGCCCACTAGAGAAAACAGGAATAAAACTTAGAGGTAAAAAAAAAAAATCTGAAATATTAACAAATGTTCAGTAGTTGTGTTTCACAGTTTGTGCAAAGGTGCTGAATTGATTTAAAAAGGTGACATTCATTTGGAGCACATTTTTGTCAGATTCCTGTTTCTCTTCTCTCAGTTGAAGGTCTGTTTTTGCCTCATTACCTGTGACTGCCTACAGACAAGAAAAAAATAAGCCTTAAGGAATCCTTGAACTTCTTTCTTCCCCAGCTCCTAGTTTTGAACAATTGTTAATAAAGACTCACCATAACACAGCACGCACAGTGCGGTGATGAAGGTCTGTTGACCAGAAGTTTTCTTTTCCATCGGCTTTCTTTTCTGCAGAAGCAGCATAACCACTGAAGGTGAACTCTCTTTTGTTTGACTCTTTTGCTTGTGTACATACAGTATATGTGGTAACATGTACCTACAAACAAAATGAATGCCTGTTCAATAAACTGTTGCTGTAAATATAATAACTCCTGTAGTGCACACAGACAGGAAGTAGTCTAGGTACTGTAGATGGGCGTGTTGATCCCAGGATAAAAATGCAGCTATTTTGGAGCTTTTGACATGGATAGGAAATAGTACAGTGGTATAGCCTAACATGCTGACATGCGTCAACATGCCCCCAGTGTGACTGCGGGGCACCGCCGTGGCTCAGAGGTTAAGACACTCACTAAAAACCAAACTCCCCGTTGGGATCCTGCTGGCAGCCTGTGTTGCATCTGTGTCTCCTTGTTTCCTGTCATCTCTCCACCACTGGTATCTCATAAATGGATAAAAAGCCCAAAACAATAAGAAAAAATACTAAGAGAAATAAAAAGAAGACAATGAATGTGGTAGAGCTGTCCATTATTCAAAAAAAAAAAATCCTGTTTGAACAAATGAGAACTAACATGTAATTTGTTCAGATTAATTTGAAGGCTGATTCTGAAATGTGCCAGCAGCTGGTGCTGTTTAAAAGGCAAAAGACGGTGACGCTAAACATTGATTTGATTTAGATTGGTCTCACTAAAGTTAATTGATAAATGAAAATCATCCATGGCATTATTGTTTGAAAGCATCCTGACTTTACTGCATTTCACAGCTGCATTAAACTGTTTATCAGTAATAATTTGTAGCCACTGGCAACTCAACAAATTGAACAACTGGCCAATTTCCACCTCACTTTATTTGCATTAATTTGACCTCTGCACGGTTTGTGCAGTCAGTGTATATTCACCACAAAAGAAATGTACTAACTGTACAAATGTTAGCTGTGTGTGTTCACAGCTCATACTCTGATCTCAATTTAATAGGACCTTCAGTCATTTCTCTTATTTTCTTTTACTGTCCTTTTTCCTTTTGTCTGTAAATTCATTAATTCCTCAGACAAGTATGAATTTGATGCTCAAGCCAAAATATTATTAACTCAACTTGTACGCACTGATTACCATGCAGGATACACGACGGTATTAGCTGTGTGATCGGGCCATTCCTCACTCCACAGGAAGGTGGCTCAGGTGACCTTAAACAATTGATTTTGTGGCAATCCAGCCATGATGACTGATTTTCAACACACAACCTTGATGCTTTTTAGTTGGGAGCAGTTGCCATGGAAGGTCTGCATAGAGGATGCAGTAGTGTGCGAGTGCTCAGGATGGTAATATTTTGCTTTCCAATTCCAATCGAGTCAGCTGTCATGATTTATTTCAAGCATGGGTGATTTTTACAAGCTGAATTTGTACAAGTGTGGACCCAAAACATAATGAAGGCTGCTGGTAGCGGGAGAGAGTTTAGTGTAAGATAAAGCCCCCCCCCCCAAAAAAAACAAAAAAAACAAACCAAAAACAAAACAAGAAACAACAAGCAGTAGTACTCAGAGTTTAATTGGTTTTGTTACAGTAATATGAGTGTTTGTTTTCATTTAACTGGAGTGTTGTATGGTGTGTGTTTGACAAAATGGATTCGATAGACAGAAGTTTTTTTCTTTGTTGTTCTATGTTTCATTTATGACTTTTGTTGGCATAGATTTATACAAACATATCAAATTGGAGACATTCAACAACTTGGACCCGGGTGTGATTAATATTCGTTACGTTTTCAGAGTGTGTTTGTGCCTCATTGAATTTGGGCTGTGTGACCTTGAGTGTGCTCGTGTGTATCAGCGTGGACGGGTTCGACGCTGGAGACACGGGTTTCAGACTTACTGAAGAACAGCTAAATTTGTTATCAGGAATAGAGAGATGGAGTTCAGGATAGTCATTAATGCTGGTGTAAACACACACACACACACACACACACACACACACACACACACCTTGTTGAATATTTCTATAAAAAATATTCTCGTCGGTTCTCTGCTTTCAACAGAGGCGATGGAGAAAATATGGCCATATGTCAGTCACCTCACTTTTCCTGTCTGTCTACCTGTGCATACGTTACACACACATACATAACACAACATGGAATTGCCGGGGGTTTGTAGAAAAAAAAGTTGTTGTCAGTTGGTTTATCTGAATGTTCATTCAGTTTGTTTTTGCTGTCTTCTTTTTTTTTCCTTTTTTTTATCTATCTTTAATGAATCTTTCTTCATCCGTCAATTTTGTTTTTCTGCGTCTGCTTCCTTTAAACCAACACCTTTCATCTAGCTTCATCTAGCTACGTCTGTCTGCAGCCCTTTTTTTTTTCTCTCTCTCTCTCTTTCTCTGTGACTACTCCACTGTTTTTGTCTCTGTTGTTTTATTCCGTCTAGCCTCCTATCTGTTGCTCTTTCTCTAAACCCTTTCTTTTCATTTTCTCGGCCGCTTCCTTCATTTTTCTCTCCCTGCTCTGCAGTTGACTTATTGATTTCATTTTCATACTGTTGGCAGTTATTCCCTCCGTCATAAACCATCAGCGTTGCCTCCTTTCAAGGCAGCATTGATCATTGTACAGCCGATCACAACCAATCACCAGCAGGCGCCATTATCTGCTCGTACTCTTTTCTCTTTTGTTGTTCGTCTTTCTTGTATTGTGTGCTCTGTGGGTTATATTTTTTAATGTAGCTATTCACAGCTCCACTGAAATAACAGCCCTGTACTTTTGGGTATTTAGAGAGTGAATTAGGCTTCACTTTTTTCTTTTCTTTGCCTCAGACTCAGTGTTGTGAAAAATGACTCACTCAGGTTGGAAGGCTGAGGACTTTCAAAGAAAACTGCATCACAAAACTTTCATAACAAATGATCAGAGGCGTACTCTTCTTCTTGTTGCAAAGAAATTAAACTCTTACTGTGCCGGCGTTAGTGAGCCAGTTCATAGCCAGTCTTGTGTATGATTGAATTTAAACATAGTTGTGTCAATCTAGAATTACAGTCCTACCAAATCAAATTGCCAAAAAAAACAACCAAAAGGTAGAAATTAATGCAGTAAACAGACAAACTGAGCACACCCCCGGTTAGTCCTTGGAACCCGTGGGAGCTGAGGAAATACAGAGCAGTTGCAGCTATTTTTTGAGTAAGACAGAACTAGTAATAATTTTGAAGCATATTGTGCTAACTGGTTATCCACAGAGACCAAGCCAATGTATTCCAACGACAGCAAAAAATTCTGACACTATTTAACAACTAAAATAGTTGCTGGGTGCTTCTTTAGAATATACAGTAAATGTATATAACATTACTCAGACGGAAAAACGGAAAATAAGCTTTACTTGCTAGCTAGCATTAGCAAAATTAGTAGTTAGCAACCAGCTAAGTGGTAACTAGCTAGTTAGCTGCACAGTTTTTTTTTTCAATATCTCAAGTGTGAAGTGACCACACACAGTGACTATCTGCTTAGAGTTTAATGATTTGTATTTCTGTTTTAGGGCTTAACCGCCGTGAAAACATCAGAGAATAACATTTCAATCCCTCACCTAGCGCCAGTCCCTCTCTCTATTCATTCTCTAGCTCACTTGATCACTGCTGCTCTCTCTCTCTCTCTCTCTCTCTCTCTCTGCACCACAGTCGCTCGCTCTCTATCTGGCAACACTTAAAAAAACTGGAGTGGACACTAAAGATGAAGCTAAAAATATAAATATTTCTGCTTTTGTGTCAGTAGAGGTTTTGAACTACTTTATTTCCCCTCTGAAGCCTTGTTGACTTTAAATGCAGCTGAAATAAACGTTTTCCATGGTGTTGGCAATATCACAGAGTCTTAACTTCACTGAAGTACATCAGGCCAAAATTTGAAATTAAGTTGTGATGTGTGTCATTTTTAAAGAGCATTTATGATCATTTTATTTTAATTATGAATAGTAAACTCTGCACCAAATTGACACTGCAATTTGAACTCATTCTGAAGTCGTTTTATTGTCCATATCTTCTAAGACCACAACTGTGTAGCATATTGTTTATTAGAAATACATAAAATGTATATTAGGATTAAATCTGTCCATTTGTTTTAGGTTCATGGCGAAACCTTGGATGAGTTCAGGAAGGGGACGGAGTTCTGATTGGACACGATGGTGTCATGTATGACGCTTTTCCTCTTGAAAGCTTCATTGTGGCCGTGTTGGTGGAGGAGACGATTGTTCTTCATCCCCCAGCGATAGTTTTGCTATGCTAATGGGCACCATGTACTGCCTTAATGTAGAGTACCCTTGCGATATGAAGCACTCATTTAAATTCCTGCAGAGGGTGATCGTGAAGATGAAACCCGACCACTGCTCAGCTAGGATACTACTTACACACAAACTGCTGAGCTGTGGTTTATAGACTGATGACTACACATCTCAAGCCTTAGCTGGGAGGAAACTGTTACTCTGCAGTTTTCAACATTACTTCCCTATAGAAAGTAATGTGTGGACAAAATATGGAAAAAAAATTAGCGGTCAAAAACAATATAAACTCGAAGTTTGAATGCTGGTAAGGAGTAATATGAACATCTCAAGCTGCTTCACGCTGTTTTAAAATTGTGTCAAACGAAAGGCAAGTACTGCCGAAAAATATCAGAAGCAGAAATGTATGGACTTGTAACACCTCGCGCATGTACATGGAGGAAACCTTTGTCATTCTGCACTGTTGACATGATTGTCCTTGTTGCTTGTAGAAAGAGTCTTGCATAATGATCAGCATGGTCAAAACACCAGTTGTTTAAAGAATTCAGAGGTCAAAAAGGTATGTCAACTTTTTCTTATCAAGAGGAAACCTGAAGCTTTAGATAAGCGGTTGTGAAAAACTAAGTCCAAGAGAAATGATGGCAGTGTTTTTCTGTTGAATTATGTATTAGGACTTGAAACATACACATGAAATTGCCTTGTCTACTTGTATGATTTTATTAATCTGTTAATATTCCACATACTGTGACTACACATGACATATGCCTCTTACTCTATCTACACCTCCCTCTCCCGGTTCTGTTATACATTCGAGAAACCTGGATATTGATTTGATAGCAAGGATGTTTTATTTTTTAACAGCTTTCTGTTTTCCTATAAGTGGCTAGTCTGTCTTCCAAATATGAACTGCTTTCATCCCAATAACCTCTACCTCTCCATTATCAGCATGAGGTGGAGACACTTCTTTTTTTGAAAATGTACCAAAAACTAATGTTAAAGTTTGTTCTTGCTCAAATAAATTTCATACTTTTAAACGGATGAGTTTTAAAATGACTCAGTGTGAAGTTAAACTGGCAAAGTTGCCATTATTAGTCAGGAAAAGGATGATATCTAGTAGAAACATTTACACACTTGTCTACTTAACTTGAAATAGCTGTTGGTATTAATATAGTTGAAGTTACCTCAACTTGAGTTGATTTAGTGAAGAGTCGTATGTTTGTTTGACAAGATAGAGCAAGCGAGTTTAAACAACAAACGGTCATGAGTTATCAACTTAACTTGAGTTGAAACAAAGTTCGTTGTCTTCCAATACAACTTCCAACGAATGATAATGCTGCTCTTTAACAGCTGGATGTGTAAATAAGCAACCGGTAGATATTGCAGTTAAAGTCCTGATCAAACAAGATTTCACAGCTTTAACTGATTTTACACTTGAAGTTCTGTTTATTCATCATAATGAGCACTACTCAGCCTGTTTACAACAGTTGTTTGAGTTTTGTGGCTTTGAAGAGAGTTTGAAAAAATAAGTAATTTTTGCCTTTATTCATACAGTGACGTGAGAGAGAGACAGGAAAGTCAGGGAGAAAGAGAGAGAGAGAGAGAGAGAGGGAATGACATGCAGCAAAGGGTCATGGCTCGGATTCGAACGGGTCGGATTTGAACCCATGGCCGCTGCCACCGAGGCGCCCCTGAAAAGATAACTTGGATGACATATTTGACAGGGTTCGAGACTTGACACCAGAAAATTCTTCTAAAACAGGGATGGTCTAATGACATAAAGACACCATTTCATTGCATTATGGGAATCGTAGGGTCCAGTCTCTCACAACATGTAAGTAACTCTTGTGAATTCTTTAACACACAATTGCTGGGATACCCTTTTTTTGAAAAATTTAAGGATGCACAAGACGCACACTGGGCGCGCCAGCAAGACGGAACAAGTGGTTCAGTGCAGCTGCTGTAAAACAGGACTGACTGTTACTTGGTGTGGCAATGCGTGTCAGCTTGTGTGCTGCCGCTGTGTGTTGCCCTTTTGTATGCAAACTATTTTTTTTTGTAGAGTGTAGCTGCTGCTCTGCCCGACATCTTTGTTAAGTTGCGACAACAAATGTGCATTCTCGCACAACTCTCAGCCACTGTTGAGTGACACACTGAACTCTTTCTTACTCAGACGTAACACTCGCTGGGTCTCTATCTGCCACCTCTCTCGTCTGCCCCTGCCCTTCCCCTTCCGTCTCTCCCTCTCCTGTAAGTCCCATTTCCCTGTCTTTTGTTGCGCTGCAGAGTGCAATCGAACAGCACATCAAACCAAATCTAGTGCCTCTGTTTCCTCTTTCATCTGCCTCGAGGTCCCCGGTGGCCCGCAGACACCTCAAAGCTTTTCAAACGAGGCAGGGGGGGGGGGGTACACTCATAACTGCCTTCTGAGGGAGGCACTTTCACCAGCTTTTGTACCCCTCGCTAGCTGTACCCTGACCTTTGCTCACACCGCCAGACCCCCTACTTTCATTTTCTCTTTCTGCATTCTCTGATGGGGGGTCCTAATAATAATTCAGCACAGCCCAGTATTATGTTCTGTTGAATGCACCCTTAGCTGCGTAAGCTATCGACACACTTCTTCTTTTTTCTTTTTTTTTCCTGGGTGCATTTCACACCAATAATCTGGTCAGCATTTCATCGCCCCCTTACACGCGCGCTTAGGAAGAGGTTTTGTGGAAGAAAGACCCCCAGCTGGGATAAGAGAGGACAGCAGCAGGGCTTTTAGGTGGGTTTTTCACTGGCTTTTGTCGCCTCAAAGCAGCCTCAACATTATCGGAACAGTCCACTTTGTACCAGCCTCTCTTTTGTGTCCCATTGTCACTCAATCCATCTGTCTCTCCACCTCCTCTTTCTCTTTATGAGTGGGAGCCTGCCTCTCCTTTGTGATTGCTGTCCAATTCACACCCTGTACTCCAAAAAGAGATCAATTTTTTTTTTCTTCTTTTTTTTTTATTCCTGGCCTTTTTGTAAATAAATAAATACCATTGTGTTATGGTTGGCTGCCAGAGATATGTTGACAAGTTGACTTTAATGTGAATTTTTAAAGAATTGCTTTTTTTGTTGTTGTTGTTGCTTTCAGTTACTTACAACTCTCTGCCTAGCAAACGTAGCGAATGCAGCATTATTTATGCTATTCTAGAACAATGACTAATGAACTTTGTGGTCATTTGTGGTGTTTTTACTCTAGTAAAATCATTCATCCAGCACATCTTTGTTTGTGCTTCCAATTGATGATGTGCTATAACCGTTCACTCTCTCTGTTTACACTAACATGCCCTGCTGCTGTATAATGTACTTAGTGCCCAGAGGCTAGGTTTGCACACTTCTTCTCAGTGCTTCAAGCAGTAACCTACAGTAGCAGGATAAAGTAATTGAACCCTTTGGAATTAGGAGGTATGGATTAGAGCTATAAAAAAAAAGAAGTACTTATAGACATTTTTTGTTTGTTATTCATAAGAAACATCTCCTGAGGTGAACCATGCTCCCAGAAGACTTAGGGTCAAGAACGGTTGATTTGCATGAAGCTGAAAGGGTTACACAGTAATCCCAAAGAGTTCAGATATTCATCACTCCACAGTTTGACAGACCGTCGATGAATGGACATGATTTAGTTCTGTGGCTGCTCTCTGTAGACGTTGACGTCCAGCTAAGATGACTCCAAAAGCGCAACGCAAAATGATCGTTAATGTAACCAAGAACCTCAGGGTAACAGCTAAACGCTTAACGGAATCAATCGGAGTTGGTTAACGTCTCTGTTGATGCGTCTACCAAACACAAATCATGGAACTTGTTGTCTTGCCATCGACACCACGGATGAAGCTGCTCCTCTCCAAAAAAACAAAACAAAAAAACATTGCTGCTCCTCCAAAATTTGCCAAAGACAAGCTTCACACTCCTCAACACTACTGAGAAAATACTTTATGGACTGATGAAACTAAGGTTGAATTGTTTGGGAAAAACAAAAAGCTTTGCTGCCTCTGGACCCGGACAGTTCGAACATCATTGGTGAGAAAATGAATCCCCAGGTTTCTCTTCCAGGATAATGTCAGGGTGGTTCCACCTGCCGAAGCTCAGGAGATGCTGGTGATGCAGCGGGACAATGACTCTAAACATCAAAGTAAATCCACTGCAAACTTCAAACAACCTTTTGGAGTGACCCAGTCAGAGCCCGGACCTTAATCCAATAGAGATGCTGTGGAATGACCTGAAGAGAGCCGCTGACTCAGATGTCCTGAGAAATATGTCTGAGCTGAAGCAGTTCTGTAGGAAGAATGGTCCGAAATCCCTCCTGAATCATCAGCAGCTAATGGAAGAGCTGTTTTGAGGTTGTTGCCGCCAAAAGAGGTTCAACCGCTCATTCAATCCAAGGGTTCACTTACTTTTTCTACCAGCACCATGAATGCTTAATGGGTGAATTCAGTGAAGACACAGAACACTATAGTTATTTGTATGATATTAGCTTCGGGACACTGTGATTGTCTTCATTTGTGTCTTAGATGAAGATCAGATCACATTTTATAACTAATTAAAACATAAAAGCAGGTCAATCCAAAAGGGGTCACCTACATTTTCTTACACTTCTTGTCTATAAAAAAGTCTCCTTTTCTTAAGCAGTGGTGAACTTCTCAGGCTAAAAAGACAAAGAGTCTACAGCCATTATATTGGCTCTGTTAGGCCGAACTCACAGTTGCCATGCCAATGTTTAACAGGTATAATTTACCATGTTCAGCTCTAATTCACCTTAGCCCGGGAAGTCTTTCTATATACTGTCTATAAACAACTCATGCATATTAACACCAGAAACCCTGCAACTTGCCCACAGTTTAAAAGACACCGGTCAACATGGTGAGGTGTTTAATCTTATCCTTAAAAACCTTCGTGGACAATATTAGGTAGTCTGTACAGCACACTGATTCTGCATGATTTTGATGCTGATTACTGAGAACTGTGGGTGCTGATTGGACGATGTTTTGGTAATTGATGAATTATTTAAGTCATTTATCCGGCTAAAAATCTAAACAGGTTTCCTGCCTCTCAAATGTGAGGATTTGTTGTTTTCATCTGCTGCATATCATTATAAATTGAATATCTTTGTGTTTTGCGCTAATTGATTATGTGAAAAAGTAATGAACAGATTAATTGATAATGAAAATATTCTGTAGTTTGCCCGTGTTGTTCCTTGATAGAGGCGGTGGACAGCTGATTATCTAGGTATCCTAAAAAGAACTTTGTTAGTGGAGACGATCTGTGCAGTACGTGTTCTTCTCCACATCCCCCTCCATCTCCATCCCTCCATCGCTGAGTCGTGGAGTGGTCAGGCCAATCAACCACAGAGCCTCAGCCTATCACCTGGGAGCCCCAATTGCCTGCCAGTCATCAGATAAAATGGATTTCCAATTGAGTCAAGGCTCCCAGGTTGGGTCAGGTAAAATGTAGGGCGGGGAGACTTGTACTGCTCCTCTAGCTCTCCTGACTTACTGTTTGTTGTTTGTCTCGCTCTCTTTCTATCTCCTACTGTGCTCTGCCTCTGTCCCTCTTCTCTCTCCACTCTCCTCACGCTGTCTCTCTGAGCTGCCGGCCAGAGCCACATGTTGTTAAAGCCCAGATACCAATGTGCGCTACATATCTAGGAGGCAGGGAGATGTAACCCCAGCAAGTATTCTCGGTTCACTTTAACTCGGGATGGGTCTTCAATTAGAGTAGCAGGTGGGAAAGCCATTACTTTGTTAGTGGGTGAGTTATGAGTTTTTTTCTTTAATACAGTAGAAGTGCACAGATTTTTCAAAACCTGTCTGTGTACTAATTACTTTCACACCGTAGTACAGCACTTTTTTTATCATTGTAAATTTAGTTTATCTGGTTTTTAGAGCAAGTGATCAGTTGAAAATATAATGAACAGATTAAGCCTCCAGCCTCTAGCTGCCTCATCTCCTCCAATCTCCTCCAATCTCTGCCACCCCTATTCTGTCTCGTCAAGTTTTCATTTATTTGTTCATTATTTATTTTGTGTTTCTTTCCCTGTAAAGCGGCCTTGGGTACCTTGAAAGGCGCTATAAAAATCCAAGTTATTATTAATATAATTATTATTATTATAATGAAAATACTATATATATTAACTAACTATATATGTATATATAGTTCCTCTTGAAGAGGTGGACAGTGTATCTAGGCAGCCTGAAATGAACTTTGTTAGTGGAGACAAAAATCTTTGCAGTATGTGTTCTCCTCCATCTCTATCCATTTACCACCCTCTTCATCAAAAGGCATTGAACCTCTGCATCACAGACATTTTTCATCATTACATACTATTAAAAATCTGAAGCGAACAGTAAGGTTCCCATTTTTCCTTGCAAACACATTTCCGGACGAGGTCATTACTGACAAAGTCAGGTGATAAACCGTATTTTTCTTATCGTCAACAAATACCAAAGCCAAAACCAACGTATTGTCTGTGCGTACCTTATTCCTTTGTGTTGTAGACCTTCGTTTTTACCTAGAAACTGTTATAGACACATCAGTGACACGTCCCCTCATGACCATGACAATGAACATGACCACTGTATTTTGAGTCAACACAATGTACACAATCCTGCTGTCATAAATACATATTAGAGGACCAAATTTTATATTAACCCACCCCTGAAAATAGTCCTAATGCACTGTTTCCTCCGGTTTGAGTGACATTTGCTAAAAACTAGAGTGCCCAGCTGATTTAACAAATTACATAAAAAAATGAAGCAATGTATTCCTTAGTCTTTTTTTAAAGATTTGCATCTTCATTGGGAACCAATTGGCCTTGAGCTGAGCGCAACAGAGACACATCGATAGGGAAAAAAAACAGTAGAATTATACAAACACATCATTGGTTTTGTTGTTTTCATGATATTTATTGAAAGAAACACCGGCTTTATCCTTTAACAAGACAAATTAATTTGACAGTGCAAATGCAATTAGACCAATGTAAGATTCTAGCTAATGAAGCTCATGTAGCTCATTCTAAGCAAATGAAAACACAATGATTCTTAGTTTCATGTGATTGTATACTAATATAAACATAATTATGAATATTATAACCATCTCTGCCATAAGATTCCCCTAAATCTTACACATTGGTCCTTCAACAGAGGTAACCATGTCAAAGATTTGAGAAAACAATCTAATCACAAGGTCCACTTAGTTTCTGTTCTGGAGTTTCAGTCAGATTTTCATTAGTAGGTGAAGTTTGCTCAGTTGAAATGGGAAATAGTAAATGTTCAAACCCTTTTACCGGAACACTGTAAGGACTTCTTGTGAATGTTGGCTTAAAAGCTGCGGTTCAAAGATGATTCTTGACTTTGGAAACCTTGAAATACTGACAATGATAATCAGAAGAATAAGATATAAACATAAGAACAGTATAAAGTAAATGCATAGAGTATGTCTGTTTTTTTATTTTAAGGTTTCAAAGATCTTTAAAGTAGTTTTAGAAAGGATTTTTTTTAAGTGAATTTCTTATTTCTGTATTTTAGAAACAAGAAGGTTCCTTTTTCTTTTTTTATTACAAATCTAATTTTTCTTGATAAATGTATTTCTCAGGAAATATTCATATACTTTTTAAACTGTTATTGCAGGTTGCATCAAAATCCTTTTTTAAAAAAAAAATTTTTCTTGAAAGTTGAAGGCACCACGCAAGATGCCAGTGACTCAGTGAGACGTGCTGAGACAGCGACTTTTCAGAGATGGTGTTTTTGACCTGACACACTGTGATTGTACAGGTCAAAGATCACCACCGCCTGTCCTTCAGTTTTTCTGTTTGAACATACACACATTCCTTTGAGCGATTTTTTTTTTTTTTTTTAGTTGTTGCTTTATTTCTCTTTCAAGTGAGCAGTAAATGACATATGCAGGTTTGCATTGAAGTTATTGTACTAAATATAAACACTTACCACCTGGATCCAGTGAAATGTGGAGTTAGAGCAGAAGGGAAAGTAGTTGGAGGGGAGGAGTGCCGGGAGAAAAAATTAAGAAAAAAGTGTATGATTGATGAGTGGATGAGAGGAGAAGAAAAGAGCAAATATGAGAAGGAGACAGGAGAACATGAATTGAGGAGAGGGCACCATAGGGATGAGATGAGAGGACAGGAGAAGGGAGCTGTATTGATCACTCTGCTCTGTGAGTCTCTCTCTTGTTTTAATGGTTTGAGTTTCACAGCTGGTATTAACTCCACATTGCTTAGAACAGATGACACACACACACACACACACACACACACACACACACACATGCATGCACATATAGTACATACATACCCACTGTCTATGTCACTTTACCAGCAGGCTACGGGTCAATGCACCCCTGGCCTTCAGTCAGTTCAGCTCAATGCATCGTTCCACGTGGGCAACAGGAGTTATACTGGAGGTTCAGTGGGACCAGTGGTCACTCTGAAACAACCCTCCTTCCTGCCGCTGCCCAGCCTCTGAAGCCAAGCAGGACTGAGCCTGATTGATTTCTTACTGGGAAACCAAAGCACATCAACAAGGGTGTTGATTTTTTACACACACACACACACACACACACACACGCACTCACACATATATATATATACATATATACTGTATATAGTGTATATATATATACAGTGTATATATATATATATATATATATGTATATACTGCAATGCCTAGGTGGGTATGTTTACCTTCTTTACCCTACTCTGTTAGCATGTTAGCATGCTGACATTAGCTGATTAGTACTAAACAGAAAGTACAACTAAGGCTGTTGGGAATGGCATGAGTTTGGCAGGTAGTCGATCATAAACCAAAGTTCAACATTTTAATTTAAAAAATTGCAATTTCCAATAGTTATTGAGACAAGTGATTCAAAACCAAATATGTCATATATGAAGGTGCAAGAGGTTAAGATCAGCAAAATCATGAGAATTTATCCTCTGGGAACCATGAATGTTGTCACAAAAAAAATTAATGGCAATCCATCCACTATTTGTTTTGATATTCCAGTCTGGACCCCAAGAGTTCATCTGCTGGAGCTTTAGGTTGAGTGGGGGATTTGTCTGACGTCACCAAGCTCAAAAAGAAATGATACTTTACTTTGGCCATAGTTCAACTTCACTTAATAAAAACTACGGCTGATAAAATAATAATATCACTATCCAAGGGTGTAATGTATAATAATGTAATATGAGTCCGACTAACTTTGTGGGAAATGAAATAGAAACGGACTGGCACGGCTGGAGACCACATACACCACAACTTTCTGCAGCAGGCAGAGATGGTTTGATGCAGCTGATATCGTACTAGAAAAGTGAGGTATATGGAATCACTGTTCATTTCTTATCAGAAGAAAGAACAGTGCAGGTTTCAGCCTGTTTGCTGGATGTCAAGTTCAGCTTTCTAAACACAAACCACACAACTCCTCCTACTTGTTTTCCGATACAAAATAATCTGGTGTTGTGTTCTTTGATACTTATTGCTCTATTTTCTATTTCCAGGAATCTTTTTCTAGTTAGGTATAGGGTAAAAAATGTTTTAATTCATATATCTTTAGCTACACAGGGTAATGATTGGTCAGGCAGTTTGGTCCAGATTAGAATATCTCCACAACTGTTGCCATGAAATTGTGTACATACGAACAGGATGAGCCCGATTGGGCTACTTCCTGATCCTCTAACTTTTTCTCTAGCCAGCATGAGATTGACATTTGTGTTTTTACCGAATATATCACCCCCCCAAAAGGATTAATTTGACCATTTGGTCAAATTTAATTTTGTCCTATACTTTATACCTGCAAAATGACATTCCCATAATCCTCAGCTGTACTTTGGGTTTACTTCTAAGTAGCAATAGTGTGTTTGCTAACATGCTAAACTAAGATAGTGGGGCAACGTAAATATTACCTGCTAGCCATCAGCATGTTAGCACTGTTATTGTGAGCATTTGTCTAGAGTTGAATGTGTCACATCTGCATCTAAAAAAATCAAGCAAAAAAGCCTTGTATGTCTGGCTCTGTGTTTATTGGGATTCTGTGTGGGAGATGAAGTATTCACGGTCAAGCCTCCCTCTTGTAATCAGGGTTATACATCCATGGCTACGAGCTGACTTGTTAGATATTGTCTCCCTTGGAAAGCATGAGTAATAACTAATAAGGCTTCAAAGAGTATATTGACTTTCACATAGAAAGCCAATCACCAACCATTAAACGCCCATGAGCGTCCTCTTCATGCTCTGAAACTCAATATCTCACTAACAAGGTGCTTTATTGAAATAGGAATTGGTCTCGATCGTGGAAAAGCTCTATTCATGTTGGCTAGTTATCACTTTGACTTTATGGGTTGTCTCTCTCCTGATCTTCTTGGCGAGATTTCAAGGTGTTAATTGATCATAGCCATTTCACAGGAGAGAACACAATCTGAGCGAAGCCCTCTTGGTCGTGCGTCGTAGCTCAGAGTCGCGGCGTCAGACGTGCAGTCAGGGACGGTGTGTTTCTTGGGTTTTAAGGATTTCATTGATCTATGGTTGAAGGTTCGAGGTTGCGTCCCTTTGATCACCGGCATGTATCTGTTTTCAAATAGGCCTGATAGACTACAGCTTCCTTAGAGGTCACTGAGTCTGAGGTGTTCTGATTATCACATTCAAGGCTAGTCTCTGCGATGAAAAGATGGACAGGAGGCTCTTCACCGAACCCTTAAAAAGGCTTTCATTAAAGGGTTCTGAAAAGAAGAGTTGAGTGGAAAGAGTTTGAGTTAGAGCAATCAGTTATAACCTCCACACAAGGTTCCTTTTGCACTTAAAAAAGGTTTTGAATGTGGAAAAGCAAAGAATTTGAAATGTTTCTACTCTGTAGAGAGAGTTCAATGATGGAAAAAGTTTTATTGTTCTGTGAAGTAGAACCCAGCTGAAAAATCAACCAACCCAATATTATTGTCTCATATTAGCTTATCACATACATCAGCCAATAAATAAAGACATTACAGTAGATAATGGCCACAGGTAGGCCTACAACAATTTAGAAAATACTGTGATTTTGTCCCAGCACACACCAGAATGTGTGTGTGAATGGGTGAATGTGGCTTGTACTATAAAATGTCTTATCGACCAGTCAAAGCGCAAATATAAGTGCAATGAATTTACATCATCTACTATTGAGACATATAGGGGCAAAATTATATTTTTGCACCTTCTGGAGAGTTGCTGCATTTGCTGCACTCGCACCGACAATAATGGACATGAGAAGAGCCCTGTGAGAGCCAATAACACACCCTCTCTTCATATATTCTGCCCTGATTACACCCCATTCTCAACGTTCCTGCTCTTAAAAATACCAAAGATACAACGGGTAAACCAAATATTACGGAAGGATATTAAACTCATCGAATCAGAACTTTATTGTAAAAGGGATTTTTCTTGTAAAGTAGCACAAATAGCTAATGGATTAAAAAAAAAAGTCCATGGCCAAACTTTGTGTGCATTGAAGGGTGAAAGCTGAAAAACTGACTGAGATTGTTTTGTAGGTCAAGGGGAACGGACCTGTAAAATTCTAACAACAAATGCCAAACACAGACCGCATCAAAAACACGAGACAACAGACACAAGTGGTGAGAACTTCTCATCTTGTTGTCGGCCTTGTGTTGTTGCAACATATTGCAGTATGAAAAAGCCTCTTGAGTAGTGATGTAGAGCTGAGTAACATCGGTCAACGAGTTCACTTCTCTCCATTACTGTGATAATCTATACTATTACCAGGTCTGACATTTCAATTGTGGTCAGTCAAAACTGGGAAGGTTTGTGTAAAACATGGACGGTCTCTGCGACGTAAGAGCATCTCAAAGGTCAGAAGGTTCGACAGGAGTGCAAATGGACTAATAATGGCTTCTTTTGTCTCTTTTTCTCTTAGAACCTGATGATCAACCACGGATGAAGAGTGGGAGGAAAAGGGTAAAACATTTACTTGAGAAGGCTTTTACTTTGGCACTAAGAGTGGCACTTGTCGCCACTCCTGTTTTGAATTATGAGAGAGTTGATTTGCTGTTAGCATGCCTTGTTTTTAAAAGTTTCCTATTACGCTATTTATCCGCAGTATCATCGGTTAAAGTTGTTGCTGCACTGCACTGCTTCATTCTACAGGAAAGTTTTTTTTTTGAAAGAGTGTGTGTGTTAGGTTCATGGTCTGAGTCAGTACACTTTCAATTTAGTAATTTAAAAGATCATCAGAAAGTATTTCTAAGATTTAAGCTGTAAAGATGAAGTCAGGGTCACTCCTACCATCAGCTGAATGAAATTCAGTTTACGTCCAAACCTCTGCTGCTTTTGTATGGAATGAAATGGAAGAAAAGCATTCCAGGTTGGAGCTGAATCAGGTGCAAAGGGACCGTCCTTGTTTTGATCTTTAACTGAAAGAGGGTTTTACTGCTTTTAAGTTTTATGGTTTTGTATTTTTTTTAAACAACACAGGAATAAGCTCAGGTAATCCTGGCCATGACTTTTAAGTTCATTAGACCTGTGATGTATCATATGATTTTATTAAACCATTCATATCGGGTCTCATCTGTGTCTTTAGTTTCTCTACTCATCTACTACTCAACTAGTTAATGTATTAATGCCCTGTGTATTTCATTTCAGCTAAGTGGTTAATTGATTCCTCAGCAGAAGTCAAACCGCCTTTATGTCCTTAAAGAACACCTTTCAATGAAATGAAAGAAAATAGAATGACAGTGCTTCACAGAGCAACAATGACATTAGAAGAAACCTTGGTATGTTTGGTGGTTAGTTAGAGCCTGACACCAGCCGCACTGCACTGTTTAAATCTTCGAATGGTTAGGGCACTGACTGCAATGTGCCGTTCCCTAATTATGGAACTCAGACTCAACATTTGAAATCTCAATTTTACCATGAAATAGTGGCAATGAAAACCACTTTTCAATAAATGAACTATAAGTTTGAGATGAGTGAGTTTTGGAGCTGTGAGGAATCTGAAACAGCCTGACAAAGGGGAAGTCGCTGATGACGGAGACCCCAAAGAAAATTACAATGTGGTTTATTCAGGATTCTGTTGAACAAAGAAAAAAAATCCATCAGGAGGACACAAAAAGCATCTAGTGTCATAGATCGTCAATAGCCGGGTATCCATCAAAAATGCGGCACAAAATTGAACAGAACTACCATCTACTACTGATATGCCAGCAGCTGGTGGTACTAATCCTCCAGTCTGTGATGTTAAACCATTGCAGAAGAAAAGGACACAATGAGATGACGCGATTAAGAGCTCCAGTCAAATGGTGTAAAACAATGTAGAGAACATGATGGAAATATGGCATTTTCATGTTTGTTTCATGTATTGATTTGGGGACTGTCCAAACAGATCTGATTATTTCAGCTGCTGCTATTTTTCTGACTCTTCAGTCACTCGCTTCGTCTATGTCACTATTCATTTCATTTGCTAAATTTGTTCCCATTGCCGTTTGTTGCGCTTCACTTTTTTTTATCAGAACACCGACTTTTCCACCTCAGCCAAGTGAGAAAAAAAGCAATATTTTGAGTTTTTATTTCTCAAATTTTCTGGATTTCTGCATGCAAGATAGAAGTAGAAGTGCACTGGAGAAACAAGGATGATGATACTGATGGAAATTTCAACAGAGAAAATGCTGTTATTCAGACATTGGAGAAATATTGATCATTAACAAGGAAATTGATGGAAGTAAATGAGAGCTTGTGAATGTGTTCATGAATAAAATGTGTGGAATAATTCTGTATGTCTCCAGTCAATGTTTTTTCTTGATGACAAAAAGTTACAGTGTGCTCATCCCACCCATCAAAGCACTGTATGAAAACAGCTGGACACCAGGTCCCAAGATGGCACCTTATTCATTCTAATGAAAGGAGTGGCACAAAAATGTACCGGTATGTCTGTATGAGATGTTATACAGCAGTTTTTATTGTCAGCAATGTTGAGTGTTAAAGAAGAATTGATGCAGTACGTAATCCACGATCACTTTGTAATTTTATCTTGTTGATATCGGCCTTTTCCGCTATTGCTGCTTCACACCGGTGAAACACAGGGTTGCATTTATTGTCAAGAAGTCACAGGAAATGAGGAGCATTTGTGTCCACGGTTGGCACTGACTGTGATCATTGATATAGGCCTTTACAAAACAACACGAGTAATGAATCAAGAGAGCAGCCATAGAAAAGTGTTCAATGAGGAGCTGGCGACAGACTGCACGCCTACGTCTCAGCGAGGTAACTTACTCTTTTTAACATATATCTTGGAAAACGCCTGGAGCCACTTGTAATGTGAAATCACATCTCACTCCTGGCATGATGGGAGGCCAATATGGGTTTGTTTGGCTGCACTGTAAGCACATACACCAGTTGCTCTTCTGTCATATTGCTGACAGAGTATAGCTGCTCGGGGAGTGCTTGCTGCCTACTGAATTCTGGGACCTGTAGTGTTAAAACACACTTGCCGTTATTACCAGTGACCGCAGTTGTTGCCAAATCAACTGGCACCTGAAGTATTGTAATATTACATTGTGATTACAAACAGATTATTCATCCGCGAGGAACGAATACACCTTATCATAAAAGTAATCAAATGCATCAATTGTTTTTATGCCAGTGTGGCATACAAGGTATTTACAGTATGTGTATCTGCCCACTCGCTTCTAGCCAGGTTTACATGTAGGGTTGCCACCTGTACCGTATAATACGGGATCGTCCCGTATTTGAAAATAAAATGCTGCGTCCTGTATTGAATCAATACAGTAGCAGTATTTATATATACGGCAGTTGTAGCCTACAAGTGGATTGGAGGAGTTTATCAATTAGCAGTAGACTGACGAGCTCTGACAAGCTCTGCGGAAGACATGTCATCCTCTCTCCCTGCTTTTCTTCTCTAATACTAATTGTAAATCAGCATAGCATTAGGCTACATTTTTTGTTACCCTTGATAATTCTGTAATTTTGGGTTTTAAGTATCTAAAAGAATCTGCATTGGCATTTTAAATTCTCAAAAAATCTTTTGAGTCACATAAAAGGCTTGCAACCCTACATGTACACGTGCATGTACAGCTATGAGTAGCTAAGTTTACATGGACATGTAGAAGCTAAGCTCAATATTCCACAATTGTTCCTGCAAAATTAATATTCAAAGAACAGTTCTTAGAAACAACTGCAAGTCCTCGACCTCTGTCTTTTAGCCAGCAGAAAATAAAATGGCAATAATTAGGGGTACGGAGAAGAAGACTGCCCTCGGGGCCTGAACTGGAGTTTAATGAAAAAAGAAGAATTTAGGTAAGAAAATGATTGTTTCAGCATGTTGTAATTCACCCCATTTTTAACACCTTTTGACCAGGGAAGACGGAATATGAGGAAGGAAGGAATTTATTTTTCTCTTTTTCAAAGCTGTGTGGAGTATTTGGTGGCAGCAGTGTGACTTTTTCAGCTGGAGATTTATCCCCTCACAGCTACACTCAGCTGTACCCAGGTGTGCAATAATGTATTTGATTGACTTAATGTAACAGGTTTGATTCAAGTGGCTACATTTTGCCTGTTTGGTGGGGGGGGGTAATTCCTCCTGAGCTGTAGCTTTATAATCTGTAGTGAGGCTCTGGTAATTGGCTTTGAGCATGGAGTTAGGCTGACAAAGCTCTGCTGCTATGCACCTCACTGTTGAGCAGTTACATACAAATACGCGCACACACACACACACACACACACACACACACACACACACACTTGGGCACTAGTGGCCAATCTTAATAAAAGAAATGACACCGGGTAGGAGGAGGGAGGGTGGAAGATGCGGTCACGCAGATGTTGCTACGGTAACAGCGGTGAGCAAGGACTAGGAGCTGGAAGGCAGCAGGTTAGAAAAGAAAAGTGAGGGAGAGGACATCCGGCGCATTCAAATGCGTCCTTGCTCTCTCCCTGTTGATCCCGTGTCATACCCAATTACCACTGCAGCGAGGGGAAGAAGGGGCGCGCGGAGGGGGCGGATGCCGGGGTGGGTGGGTGGTTGGGGGGGTTGTACGGAGAATATACAGAAAGAGAAAGAGGAGTATTCCGGTGTGTGCTTGAACCTGTCAGGGATATGCCGCATGTGCATGTGCCGAGGTAAACACCCACGCCTGTCATTACACCTTTACAAAGGGGGAAAGTTGTGGCAAAAATTCCTTCTCAGCTGCAGCTTCAAGAGAACCTGTGCAAGAACGTGAAGGTTCCAGTATGTGACAACCTCTCTGTGAGATGTAGTGTGTGGATTGTGCACGGACTAGAGACTCGGCTCTGCACACACGTTTGTCCCTGTTCTATTAAATGTTGAGACAAGTTTCTTTTGTGTGTTGGCACTGTATAGTGACAATATGTGTGTGATGAGGAGGGGTGGGTTTTTTTTTGTTTCCATTTCTTTCCACTTATTTCTAGGTTATTATAACTTGAGCCTTCTTATGATACTTTCCATCATTTAGAGTAGACAGTTCCGATTATGATACACTGTTTTCACCAAACTAATTACTATTGTTAATTGTTTGTTGGTCAGGTTGTTGTTGTTGAAACAATTCATCCAAATTATCTAAACCACTTTATTTGAAGATAATCACTCGTCCCACGGGTAAATTGAAAGTGCTCGACTACAGAAGGTGCAGCAGGTCAAAGCTGTTCTAATAGTTTAGCTTCGTAAATTCTGATGGATGTCTTGTTTTTTTAAGGATGTCCAGATTATTTCAGTGGAAGCACAATAAACACAGATGAGCCAAAACACGAGCACTTACAGATGAAGAGAATCATGGCGATCATCTCCTTACGAAGGCGCAGGTCAAAGTCTGGGATGTATTAGATGGGAGGTGAACAGTCGGCTCTTATGTTGAACGTGTCGGATGAGCAGGTGCAAAGACCTGAGCAACTTGGTCAAGGACCGAACCACTGTGACCAGATACCTGAGTCAGAATATCTGCAAAACTGGTGAGTATCTAGCAGCAGTGGTTTGAGGGAGGACAGGGTCCAGGAGCGAGAGACAGGGTCTTGGGGGGACGCGCTAGAGGACAGAGCTGCTTCGGAGGCACATGAATGAAACTAGGAAAAATTACATAGTTAACAACTTTGCTATTTATTTACTATAGTTAACTAGCAAACCAGAATTACCCTTTAAGTACTCTATACTACAGGATTAACACATGCTATGTAAAACATACTGCACTACCGTCTGACACAGACAGTAGTCTGCACACAGTCATGTGATCCCAGTTGTAATGCTTTGAATATAAACCAAAAATTAAAGCACCTGCTGTAGAAGAAAATCATTTTGAAAATTGTTAGAATTTCTTTTTTTCCTGGATGCATAATGTTAATTGTTTATCCTCAAACACACTCACACACACATTCACCACACACTATGTATCACATGCGCACTCACACACACACACACACACACACACACTTATACACACCCACCACAAGGGAAATCAATCTCTTAGTCTCTTATCTTCCCTCCATCAGATTATCAGAAAAACTGACATCTATTAGCTCGACACTCCATCTGCTCAACACTCATATGTCAGTGCGTGTGTGTGTGTGTGTGCGTGGTGCTCTGCAGAGGCTTTCCTCACTACATTGCTCCTCCGATTAAAGACTTCCACCTCTCTAATGTCATCAGGGGGATGAGAAAAAGGGCAGAAGGTGGATGAGGGGATGAGACAAAAGAAGAAAATCAGGACAGGGAGAGAATGGTCCGCTTAACCTCTGCGGTCCGACGGAGCAGGCGAACGTGCAGCGAGAGAACAATTTAATCCCTCTGTAGTAGCCCGGATTAGTCCTCCGATTTATCACTGCCCCGCTCTTTTCTCTGGGCTGCACTGTCATTTTCCCCTCCGCTCTCATCCCTTTCTTCATCCCTCTTTCTCTCTCAGTAATGCGTCTGGTACTGAGTGGCTTAATGCTGTTTAATGTGGTGACTTCCCTTTATCTGCCTATTGTCATTACTCTTTCTTAAACACAAAGGGCTCCTATAGTGAGGATTCCACGGAGCTAAAATACTACTGACAATAATGTGTGTCTTGGCATGGAGCTTTGCATTTATTTTATGCAACTTAAGAAATTGTCTATCTGTTGTTTAAGTCTGTTGCAATTCTAAGTAAAAAAAAAAGAAAAAGAAAGAAAGAAAAGTCTCTAAACGATGAACCCTGAATTTAAACCAAGACTTCTTCTATCTGCAGCCATGCACGCAGCCCTGCGGCAGTTAAGGCAGTAATGCTAACACGCTGATGTTTACTAGGTACAACAACGTTCACCATGCCCACCACCTCAGTTTAGAACAGTGTTTCTCAAACCCTTTAACTATTAATATAAAACTCAGGGACCCAACTCCCCAAACATCTCCAAAACCAGTAGGGCCTCTACTTCAGAAGTGTTATGGCGAGCTTGTGCGGGAGAACATCAGCTGAGACAGAAGCACACCTGTCCCAATTCAGGGGCCACATCCTTTTGGAGGCTGCATTTGAAGACCACCTTCAAGACAGTGGCACGACTAAGCTGTCCCATTTCGAAGGCTCCTTCAAATGCGGATGAGAAATACGGCCTTCTTTTCCTGGACAACAAAAGATCCAACGAGGGGATCCTTTTAGGCCCAAACTATCCCCAAGCTTCATTGGCGCTGGTAATGAAAGCAAGCCTAGCCTAGCATAGAGACTGGAAGCAGGGGGGAAACGGCAGCTCACCTGACTCTGTCTCTCCTTTAAACAGTTCTGTTAAAATGCTAAATGGTAATAAAACCTTTAGAGGGAGTGACTTCTGTGCAGTGTGTCTGGCTCAAGAGCATGAAGAGAAAGGATGGACCAACTGTGCCAGTTTGGTTTAACCTGTAATTGTAGAGTCGCTCGCCTCCAGGGCAGGGCGATTTTTTTTTTGGAAATCCTGGAACACCGGCGACACGGATCATTCCCTCAAGGCTGTCACAATGTGATGAGCGGGGTCCGAGATAACCCGCGTGACAGACGGACAGGCGAATGAACGGAGACCGATCCTCAGTCCGCCCTCCTTGTTAAATTTTTAACAAACTGACTAACACTCACCTGCTGTCAAAATGTTTGCTCTTATAGCCGTTGCTGTCAGGTGACTCTCATTAAATGGCATCCACCTTGTTAGGCAAAAACACTGCCTCCTTATTAAATGCATTTTTTAGGGTAGAAAAAGCAAAAGGGGGAATATGACACATGCACTGTCCACCAGCCTTGTTAGAACAGGACAAATCTCCCTCTGCTGACCATTTGTGCGCTATGGGATGATTCCCACTGGGGCCACATGTATCATAGCGGCCTTTATTCAGTGCACGCCTTTCAGCCAATAACTAGTTCATTAAGAGGAGCAGATATTTTTGCCGTGGAAAGACTGCTTGTTGTTAAAATGATTTCTTTTGCAGGCCGACAATCGCATCGGCCGCCCACCATATCACACATGTCATCACACACAGGTGAGAGCTGGTGCAGAAATTGAACAATCACCTCACAAGGACCATTTAGTAGCTGTTCTAGAGCTTTTAGTCAGAACTTGACATTTGGTAAAGCTGCCGAACCAAAAGCAGTCTCAGACACTGCTTTTTATGTGGCTTATTTTATACCTTTCTAGTAACATTTCACTGTTGCTCTGAATAATGCTACGCCTTCCCTCCATTTAGGCTTATAAACGCTCAGAAAGAAAATCTTGCACTTTGTCTCAGCCACATGAGAAAAGCCAGAAAAAGTATGTTCTTTTAAATGAACGATCTTTAATATTTTTGTAAAAGTGGAGTGCTGGGAAATTTGAAGTAGCTTTTTCACCTCTGTCAGAGTCTCTATGTCTGTATATCTTTCATAACCATTTCCAAAGTACCTGCAACCTTTTTGGCACTTGTGTCAGGCAGCATCTGTAACTGAGCGTTGTGGCACTCTTAATCTACTCTGGCTTGGAATGGATCTGAATTTTGGATTGTCTTGAAAATTTCATACAGGCGTTCATGGTCCCCAGAGGAGGAATCCTGAAGATGTCAGTGATATTCTGTTAAAGCTGCCACTCAGGCGTGGTTATCATCATACTGAAGCATCATCTACACATTAATTGTACATGATTTTGCCCCCTTGAGTGAGTATGGAGTCAGATTTTGGGATAACTGACTAATTGACCATCACTGCAGCGTGGCGTATTGCGAGAAAAAAACATTTGTATTGATACATTTCCTCGACCGACTCACGAGATTTCCACAATCAGAACAAGAACAAGTTCATGTTCTCTCTCTGCATACAACGTAGGTTCTACACATTTTGCTTCAGATCGTGAAACAATGGTGTAAAAAAGATATCTACATAAATCCAACAGATGGCCGGTCTGGTTCTTTTCTTTCTTCAGTGCAGAATAATCAGATCAGAGGGATGACCGTACAGGAGCGCTGAGGAAAGGTGATAATGATTGCGGGAAACAGTCTGGGTTTGTGCCTTCCACGATGACCCGTACAATACACACCTAATTATAGAGCGGCCTCTTACTTTGAGTTGCATCATATGTGTGTACGTGTGGGTGTATATGTGAATGTGTGGACATGTGTGAAAGAGAGATTCAACACCGTTTTGCTAGAGGACAGAAAGAAGAATAGGTCATTTTGTAAATAAAGCCTGTTCTATACCGTCATTAACAGTGTAAACTGATGCTTTAATTGAAGCCTGACCCCAGGTGACCCAGCTGATTTAAGACAATAAATAAATAAACGTTTTACTTCGAGAATGTGGCCGTAAAAATGAAGCATAGGCAAGCAAAAACTGATTTTTTCTGCCCAGAGCTAACGCTACGATCAGCAGATTGACAAAGAGGTTTATTTTTTTATTTCATCGTTTTAGCTGATGAATTAAAGAACTTGCAATATTGACTCGCTTTTCAGTTCAGTTCTGAAGAGGCATCCTGGCAGCTTAAGTTCGACATAATTCGGATTAAAAATGTTTATTCTACTTTGATAATAATTTAACACAGTATTGTTGCAGTATGTCATTTATTGTGTGACTTAATGGAGGGGATCAAAATTGTGTTTTTTAGAACAGACCCCTTTAAAATTGAATTCTAAAGTCTCATTTTACTATTGATTAGTTATCATTTGAATAATTAACAAGCAACTTACAAGCAGTGGCTTTCGCAGGAGATGCTGCTGTGCTGTTGCTGTCGGCAACCAGATGCTAACTTGATATCCTTGCTATCGCTTGAGATCCACCTCAATCTTCAGCTAAACTAAATGAAAAGTTTTCAGATCGACTGAATGTTGTTCTTTATCTGTGAAACAGTCATTTCATATTGGCCTTATCTCTCCTGCCCCCCGTGTGTCACTCGCAGCATTGAGGCAGGTGTGCACCGCACATCTGTACTGGAGGATCTAGATAGATTTATAGATAGATAAATGTCCCATAACTCGATATTCACAGGGTGACTTAAAGTTTATTCATACTTTATTTAATCAGGAAGTCACATTGAGATCAAGATCTCATTTACAAGTGATAATTATATAATAAAATAAATAACACGTTTCCATATAGACAAGTAGACATCTGTTTATAAATCAGATTGTATATTTACATGCATTTAAATATGAATTAAGATACACAGGTAGATATTACGTAGAATTATATGCTCATAAATGCAAGTTAGAAAAGAGATTATGTAGAAGAGTTACACCCCAAGTCAGTAAAACCCGTAACCAAATTCTTCAGTCAGCTCTGTAAATTATTCCACACAGATGGGGCGAGATATCTGAAGGCTGTCCTGCCGGGATTGGTATTTACTGCTGGAACATATAAAGTCAGCCAGCCCTGAGAACGTGAAAATATCTTTTATTGACAAAAACAACCAAAAGAAAAGAAGCCGGTGCTGAAGCTACAGAGGACCTGACCTCGAGGGCCTCAGCAGTGTGATCCACACAGGTGATCCCAGGCTTCTCATCTTGTGTCTTGACTCTCATCCCAAGTTCTGTCCCAACATCGCAGCCTGCATTTCAAATCAGCCAGCGCCATCGGCAGAGTATATGAGCCAGACTCACAACTGTTTTACTTTCATTCTAAAACAGGTTTTGATATTTTTTCAGGTGAGAAACCACCTAAGTAGATTTTGATATATATTTTGTTGATTGATCATAATAATGTCTCTGTTGCAGTCTTTTAGGACATGTGAGGACCTGCTAGCTGGGCAAGGACAACAGAACAACAATCTTATCTCAACAAACCACTTGGTATTTTACCTGTGGCACTGATGTTTCCATATCATTATGAACATTACTGATAATTCCTTTTGGAAGAGAAATTTTAGTCTCAGAGATGAAATCTAAATAAATCTAATTTGTTGCTGCCAAATGGCTTTGGCAGAAGGTAAAGTCAGGACGACAGGTGTATCTGTTGATTGCGTCTCATCAACAGGATGGAAACTCCAAAAAAGGCTTCTGCTTTTTGTTTTCCTGAAAGAGTCGGAAAGTGAACCTATGAGTTGTTTAATTACCAGTGGCGATCCTAGACTCTGGGTGGCCCATCGAAGAACCCCCCCCCCCCCCCCCCCCATATGTGGGTTTGGGGCAATGTCCATGCAGTTTATAGAGTCTTTATCAGAGGTTTGTCCAGTTTCCCTGTACGGAGGACGGCCCCTCTTCTCGGGACTGCATGGACGTGCACAGACATCTCCCTCACTTTTCTGTTTCACCAGTTAAGGTAGGACAACTTCTGACTGTGTCTTTACGGTCATGCATGTGGTGACCTCACATGATCCCCATCATAGTGCATCCGACTTTAATTTGAGCAGACGTCTAATGAGAATAACTGTAAATGTCTGTGTGGGTTGTCTTAGAAAAGTTGGTGTAGTTTCAGTACAATATGGTGTGCTGTATATTTGAGTGCATTCAGAAAGTCTTCACACCCCTTCAGTGGTTTTGTTGCAGTCTTATGTAACTTTTTCCCTCATCAAAGCAAAAAGAGAATTTTAGAAGTGTTTGCAAATGTATTCAATTCAAATGATGGAGACCACTGTGCTCATGCAGCAGACATTTTTGTAGCCTTTCCCAGATCTACACAATCCTGTCTTTGCTCGGCTTTTCCTTGGGTGTTGCTCTGATACGCATTGTCAGCTGTGACACCTTATCACGTCTAATCGGCTGAATGTACCACAGGTGGACTCGAGCCAAGGTGTAGAAACATCTCAAAGATGGGTGTCATAGCAAAGGAAGGGATTTGATTCGATTTTAGCATAAGGCTGTAACGTTTTACATCTACTCATTTGGCAGATGCTTTTGTCCAAAGCGACTTACAAGTGAGGGTCGTCTCTAAAGCTTCGGTGCTGTACGACACCTTCGTGTAAGTACTAAGTGCTACATCTATTCATTAATTGCAAGGATATCCGGTAAAGAAGTAACATGACGAAATGTGAAAAGATTGAAGGGGTCTAAATGCTCTGTATGTCAGTCTCAAAACAGCCTTTTTAACTGTGTTTTCCTGCAAAACTAGGGAGCGGTGCAGCGAGGGTGGAGTTCAAGGAAGGGGTAAAATGACAGAAATGATAAAAAAGGCTTATGTGCACTGCAATCACATATTTACAAATGCAGATGTTTGTGCCTTCAGCAAGATACTGTATGCTTGGCTGAGAGGTACTTGGACTCAGATGTGATAATTGAAAGGTTTGGCGCACCTTTACTCATGCACTGTGACACATGGATTACTGGCAGATCAATAGAAAACAGGTCTTGTCTCTACATAAATGAAGGTATTAAAATACTCACGTTCCCTTGAAAGAGGTCTTATCAGATTGGACCAAAGATGTAGCACTGCTGTCTTTCTGCCCAGCAGATACGCCTCAGGAATTCCCCTGTTGTTTGTTTTGATGCTCCATGATGCTCGCTGCAGATATATTTCTCGAGGTAACACGGACAGCACAATTCATATGTTTAATCCACATTATGGAGACTAACAAATGTTCAATGTCGAATTTTTCATCATTGTATGTCTCACCCCACCAGGCACAGCAAAACCCTTGACTGTGTGCAATGTTTCTGTCAGGGAGGCTCGCACTGTGAATCCTGGACCCGGCATCCACCAGAGACAGCTGACCTCAACCGTGTGCACTTTATCCGTGAGTTGCAGTCCGCTAAAGATGTTCAGACATGGCCTTATGATTCTGCTACGACTCTCCGGGGATGTTCTGTCTGAACTTGAACATTTAAAAAATTTTTGTCAGCCCTTGGGTGTCACTTTATACCGATGCATTCATCCCTAACAACAATGTGAAAGTATTTCCAAATGGCTCTAAATCGCTAAATCTCCTCCTGAATGAGAAATAGAGGATGGTTACCTCTCTGAAAGAGAACAATGATGTGAAACAGAAAGTAAGAAATAAAAAGCAGGTGTAACTTAAAAAGCATAAATTACAAAGATAGGATGGAGTGAGAAAAAAATGATGATAGACAGTATCTTATTATTATTGACACAATATCTATGGTTTTACTGATGTTACCTCAAAATGTTCCTTTAATTTCTCTTGTCCTTCCTTTGAAAGTGATCTCCATTAAGATATGTGAACGTTTAAAACCTCTGGCTGCAACTCTCTTTTAACCCATGCAGAGCCATATGTCCTGATGATTCTCAGTCAGCAAACGGTGGCAGTGTAGTGGAAAGAACTAGTCTGATATCAGACCTGTTAATAACAGCAGCCGCTCAGATGTATTATATTATCGCCCACCAGAAGCCTTGAAATCTATAGTCATGAATTCTTTTGAAAAGTGATGAAGTGAACGGGAGTGGGAGTAGATGAACAGTAAGTGACAGCTGAAACGGACATGCAGTATATATCAGCTACCCGACGTAATTGATTTTGCTTTGAAATGACTGACTTTTTTGGTCAACTGCGGGAAACGAAAAAACAATCTGTAAACACAACAGTGACTCATTATCTTCCTCACAGAGAGCCAAAGTTTATAGGTCGGAGAGAAAGCCTCATTGAAGAGCCTGTTAACTTTTTTCACAATGCAAATAACTAAAAATTGTGCCACAGTGAAATATATGTTTCGTAATAAACAATATAATATTGTTGCTTCTTCAGTATTTTTGCTTTTAAAGATCTGCAAAATGATGGAGCTGGTAAAAACTGCTGCACTTTGCCATCTTGCCTGCGGGCGGTCACTGTGTTTATAAACCCCGGGAGCCAACGGTTGAACTCGCATTTACTAACATTCATGCTTTGCGTTGCCCGACCAGACACCAAAACAAAGAACAGGGAAACTCAGATTACAACACATTACAGAGGGGGTGTGACTCCATTACAATCTTTACGTGAAATATGCCTCATTCATTCATTGAACGTGTCAGCAAACGGTTGCTTATTTTAACATGAGCGGATATGCATAGATGCAGTAGATTTGAAACATGTAGCAGTGCACTGACGTCTCATAATCAATGGTATTTATATGACTTTATTTTTATTTACTGTTGCATGTGGCTTAACTAACTCAAGCACAACTAACTAGGGAATGCTTTATATAATATTTTTATTACCAGAACAGCCCTAGTTAATATTCTGTATGATAAATTTAACAAGAGGATAGTGGAATATAGTCTCTGCTTACCTGCACCCTAAAAAATGCATTATTAACAAGGAGCCAGGAGCTAAAACATCTATTTGTTTGCTACCAGCCAGTCTCATGCTCCCTCAAACTGTCCTCTGGACATGTCATTATTTACCCAATTATAACAAGACTGCACTTTTTATATTGCTATATCCACAGCTTTCGAACCAAGCCCTATTTAATGATGTATGACAGTGTCTGGTTTGCCTCCCCCTGTGGTCCCCTGATTGGCAGACAAGCACTTGACACAACACCGAGAAGAAAAACACTCCCTGCTTCTCTTTTCCAGTAAATCCCCAGTTTTTTTGGACAGTTTTTGTCGGCTTGTTTTGGTGTTTTATGTATCCTTTATGTCCAAAAAAAAGTTCTGTATATGTGATTGAAAGGGAGGTTCACGTGCCATTGCATGTGAGTGTGTGGGAGAGCTGGTGAGCGTGTTGTATAGGGTTTATATGTTCGCTCTTATTGTATGTGTCTGCACTGAGGAAAGGCTTATACAACACACACACACACACACACACACACACACACACACACACACACACACACTGCTCTAGGTATGGATAAATATTTCAGATTTTGCCTCGATCTAGTCAAACAGTTAATCATATTAGGCTTTACTTTGTTAAAGTCCCATTTCAGAAAAATATGCAAAATTAGATTTCTGGACTAAAAAGCCCTCTGGGAAGAATAGCTCTGCGATTAACACTCTGGCCTTCTAAATTTGTGTGGGCTGACTTAATTGGGGCTAAGTTTTATCAAAACCTTGTAGTATTTTTCTAGCCTAACTAGAGGTTGCTATGGCAACGTGCCAGTAGGTAACAGAGGTCTTAAACACAATTGGAGAAATAAGAAAACATCTTTCAAGCCGCAGACACCAGACCGACTTCCAAAACTGGCTAATGAGGATCCAGTTTTTTTTTCCGATTGTCAACATGTGCAAACCTAAAGTCTGTATGAAAAATATAAATGCTGTAAAGCACTTTCAAATTTGTCTGTTAATCTCATCTCTGAAAAAAAGTGAACTAAAGCATCACCACATTCCCACATTTTCCACTTTTATTGTGAAATACAGCAGCACCTGGACGTCCTGTTTAAAAATCAAGACCGGCGTTTAAACACAGAGCAACCGCTGATAATAAGAAACCTGTACATCAGCCTCTGCACGGGTACTTTTTCAGTTTGAAGCTGCAAACATACATCTGGAGAGAACTCTTCCATTAGTCTGCTGCAGCTTCTTACAACTAAGCCCATCACATAATCCTGCAAAATTGAAGCAAAACTAACCAGATAATTTCCAACATCAACACACGTTGGAGGAATGCAATTTTCTCCTGGAGAACATTATTGAGTCAGAAGTAAAGAAATATATTGGTTTTTGACTCAGAGGCTCCGACTTGCCAAACATCATATTGCACTGCACCACACTCAGAAATCTGAGAAATAACAGTACAAAGTTTTTTCTGCATGTAGTTGCGCAGTGGATTGTTCCACAGCCAAAATGTAAAGTGTGAAAGTCTCAGTCCAGTCCACTGTGGAATTATTGAACATTTCATTAGGTATGCAAAAGATTCAGGGATAATTCAGCTCATGAGGTGCATCCAGTTTAATCTCTGATCGTCACTGCTTTGACACATTAAAGCCTTGCTGTCACCAAGCTAAGAAAGCAGCTTAGAGACGCATTTGTAAATAGTGGTAAAATAGTGGAAATCAATATTAGTAAGTATTTGCTTTAATTTATACACTCTGGAACCAAGATCATTTAACGGTTAACAGAAAAAAGAAAGAAAATCATAAACCTTGGTTTTTCCTTTCATGCAGAGATACAATGTGGGAGAGAATATTTCGACAATGTGAAAGCGTACACAGCAAATGTCAGGCTTTTTAGTGTTGGTCTGTCAGAATCAAAGAGTAAAGGCTCGACTGGAACCGTACACAACACTTTTATGTTCCTCATTTAATAATCCTTCAACAGCCTCAATAGGCCAGAATGCAGCCGCAAAACATTTTGTTTGAGGAAGTGGCATGACAAGCTTCAATACTCTGTCCCTGTCACTTTAGGCATCACTGGCTTCACTTGTATATTGTGGTATGTAAACAGAGGTTCTGAGGATGGACATGTTTAAAAAGGATGCTGAGTAACATGAACGTAGCTCTGTGTGTGGCTCCACAGTGGAAACCAGTATGGTGCGCACACACACACACACACACACACACACACACACGTGGTGAGATCATGCGGGAACGATAGATGGCAGCCTTGGCTTCAGTTTACAGCTCACACACACACACACACACATACACACACACAGTCAAACACACACACAACCATTATGCCGTGCGATGCGGAATAATACTCACTGCATTCCCTTTTTAAAAAGTCCAAATAAAACACTTGAAATCTGGACAAAGAGAGAAGAAAGAATATTTGAAAAGGAATTAATGTATTTAACCTGAAGAAAAAAAATGATGATGATTTATACAAAGCTGATTAACAAAAGTTATTATCTACTCTAAACTCCTAAAACGTGCACACACACACATCTAAGAGGCAACCTGGAGGCAACAGGCAGATTATTAATCACACAAGGTTAAATTACATGAAGAAATTACTTAGAATTAAACCTTGACTTTCAATTATAAATGTATCTATTTTGAATTTAATTCTTTATCAAGAATGTTCTGTCAGAATTTAGTGTTGAGCTTGAATTGGATGTATGCACTGCTTTTAACCCTAAAGCATCTCTGTGCTGTGGGAGCTGATCACATCCCTTATTACTGATCTGCTGCTCCTCCACACATTATTCATACTGACCGAATAGGCGCTGAAATAGTGCCTAAGGCTGCCAGAGGATGCAAGGATGGAGTGGAGGAGGGGGTGAGGTAATGGAGGAGAGAGAGAACGATGGGAAGGGAGACGGAGAGGACGGGGAGAGGTGAAGAGTGAGCAGAGGACAGAGAGGGAAAAGAGAGGGACTAAGGAGCAGAATGAAAAGAAATTGAAAAGGAGAAGGAAGAAAGGAAAAAGCTAAACATGGGAAATGGCGGGGGGTGGTGAGGAAAGAGGAGAAGAATGAAAGAAGGAAAGGAGGTGTAGAAGAGAGGAAATAAGGTTTGAAGACAGAAGGAGGTATAGAAGTACAGGAGACAACAGGAAAGGAGGAATGCAATTGAAGCGAGAACAGGAAATGCAGGAGGAAGAGAAGGAGGTCCAGAGGAAAAAGGAAGTGTACATGAAAAAGGAGCAAAAAGAGAGAGAAGGAACACCGGGACATTTCCTAGTGCCTGAGGGTCGTTAAGGATGGAGTCAAATTCCAGTCTGAATTCAGTCCAGCCCTGAGAGAGGAGGAGGTAAAGAGGAGGTGTAGAATTAAGGAAATTGGTGCAGACAACAGGAGGAGGATATGTAACAGAGGAAGGAAGGATTAAAGATGGTCCAGAAAAGAAGAAAAGTATCTAGAATAGGAGAGGCAAAGAAGAGAGAACGAGGGAAAAAAGAAGGTTCAGAAGAAATAGAATAAGGGAAGGAAAAAGGAAAGGATGCACAGAGGGGAAAAAATGAGGTTAAAAAATTAGGAGAGGAGGTGCTGAGGAGATCAGAGCAGACGGCCGCTATACAGCAGTGCTCAACTAATCTGTGTCTGTCATGCTCCGCATATGAAACACCAAGTGATGACCGCTGTGATTCACTGCTGCTGGCTACAAACCAGCCACTGGCCACCGTGTGTGTGTGTGTGTGTATATGTGTGTGTGTGTGTGTGTGTGTATGTGTGTGTGGCTTTCTATTCAGTGCAGAGGGCTCCTTTTATTAGCAGATTTGCTGTGACATGATTCATGACGACCTGGCTCCAGGGGGGGGGCACAAGGGACACACACGCACTCACAAACACTTTAAATTCTTCGAGACCACAAAGCGAGATTAGGTTTTTTTTACATAAAATTTTAATCCTGCAGGAATCCAGCGATGCTCCGGGTCAAGTTATGTGTCCGAGCACACACACACACACACACACACACACGGAGAGAGAGAGAGAGAAAGAGAGAAAACTGGTGAGAAATGTGTCATTATCTTTTTACTTGTTTGAGTCAAACACTGTCACAGGTGCATGTCACGAGTGCACCAGGCTCTCCGTCTTTAAGTGTGTGAGGTCTGCGTGGCTACGGTGACGTTTATCACAGTCACAATACACACTACAATACACACATACACACACACACACACACACACACACACACACACACACACACACACACAGCACTGTCATCTCCCATCTACATCTACAGCAGTGGACCCCGAGCCACCCGGCCAAGTAGCCACTAATGGAGGCTTGATTGACAGGTAGGGACACACAGTGCATCCCTGTGACTCACTCTTCGAAAGCTGTGTGTGTGTGTGTGTATGTGTGTGTGTGTGTGGGAAAGAGAACAAGAACAACCCTTTGTCTGCAGAGTCAGTGGCTGCAGGTAGAGAAGAGAAGGGATGGGAACATTGGTGGACGAACGCAGGGAGATGTACAGTGGGGTGTGTGTCCATGCTACAGTCTGATGTAAATGTACAGTTTGACTGTGGACAGCAGTCTGAACGGGTTTACAGTAGTATCTATATTTTTCCATTTCTCTTTCCTGTGTTCTCTTGTCTCTTATTTCTCTCCTCATCCCTCCTTTTCTCTGTCGCCCACCTCTCTGTTGTTCAGGATGTGCAGTAAATCAGCTGAGATACACAGGAAGTTGTGAATAAAAAATATGAATATGGTTGCACCACTGATCTCATTCAAGAAGAAGTCAACATGGAAATACCAAAAACAGTAGTTCTTCGAGCAACCACTTGAGGCTGGCTGTAAACATGTTTACAGCCTGGTACAAAAATCAGTTCTGGTCTCTATAGCTAATTTCTCCCTTCATGACAACTGTACGGAGGGTGAGTTTTTATATAGCTCACATGTATACATTTTATTAAGGCTTAAAGTTCTGCATAATTGAGGGCGTGGCCACTTTGAGTGACAGGTGGGTGAGCATATTCTTGCCACAAACCAGCATGCACAGAAGTCACGGCTCCACACATGCCCCACCTCTTTTCCCATTAACCAAGTCAGGCGCTGCCAAGATGGCGATGGCGAGCAGCCCACTCTGAGCTTCAAAACCGCTCTTCAGAAACCTATGGGTGCCATCTTTATTTACTATCTATGATCTCCCTGCTGTGGAGGAAAGCAAATTAACTTAAATTTAATTGTTGTCATCATGCATGCAAACTTAACTCACTTTGCAAAGAAGCAAGTTATTTCATTTGTGTCCTCCTATTTGTTGAAAGCTGTTGATATTCTGTGCTTCATTGTCCCTGCAGTAACATAGATGGCCCCTGTTAAAAGTCTAATTAATTCTCAATGGCAGGGAAAGTCCACTGTGTATTAAGAAAATATAGAGGTACAAATATAAAATGTTAATTTTTGATATCAATTGTCCTCATAGCTGATAAAGCCAGATCAGATCTGACCCAGGCCTATTTTTGTTTAAAAAAATCAAATCAGAGAAGCTTGAGGCTTCATAGTACTGGCAGCACTGTTTTCTGCGTTCTTCAATCAGCCACTTATGACAAAGTAGACAACTAAAAAAGGAAAAAATATATGTAAAATGTAAATCCTATGGATAATTACTTTATAGAATATAGGAAGCTAGCAGGAGCTTCCCAACAGCATACTATATCTGCAAGGGGTTGATAAAAGTTATTAATACCAAGGAGTCAGTGAATACCATTTAAAATATCTTTTTTTGGTTTGCAGCTGAAAACTTGGCCAAAAGAGCTTCAAGACACTCATAAAAAATTAAAGGTGTAACTAATTGAGGCAATCGAGAACAAGGCCAGATGTCTCCTCCAGTCAGATCACACACAGCATTCAACTGCTTTGTTTACTTGTTTTGATCTAGATAACACAGTTCCTGCCATTCACCTTATTACATTACCTTTTGTTTCCAATTCTGGATTATTACATATCACTTACTTACTAATGGATCTGTCACGATCATAGTTTAACTTGACCAAAAAAACATGCATAACATAGCTCAAGCCTGCGCTGAAGACATTTTAACTCCCTAAATTTACATAATTTTCATTTAAGACTTTATCAGGTAGATTTACGTCATTAGGTAACTGACTGTATGAGCAAAATTGGTTTTGTTCTCTCGGGTGCTTCTTGAATGAATCTAAGCAGGACGCTGAAGATTCAGCAGCAAAATTAATTAAACCTCTAAAATCAAGTGGCTGAGACTCGGTAGAGAGAGCGCATCCATAAACAGCAGAATATGACGTCACCAAGCAGTCAGTGTAAACACGGTATGTGCAGTAATAGGAGGAAAAGCTAATTACTAATTAAATTTTACTTTTTGAGCGCACTATACAGAGCGTTAAATTCACTGTCACAACTAAAATACAAATGGTGCACAGTAAATATAAAGCAATACTATATGAGGAGTGATCTCAGACATTGCCCAGGAACCAGAAAACCAAAGCACTCACTGTAACTGCTGGGGCATGTTCACATATCTTCTGTGAAAATGTCCCATGAGATGTTGCACTGATGCCACTAATTAGCAGAATGACCATGGACGGATTATATGAAAATCAAGCCCTGGTCACAAACAGGTACAAGGCCTCCCACTCCTCTTATATAAGAACCCCAGACTTTGAGATCTTTTGTGTTTGTTTTGCATCTGTTTATGATCACTTTACATGTATTTTTGGTCATTTTGTGTCTGTTTTTTGTCATTTGCATTTGTTTTTGGATGATTTACATCTCTCTGTGGTTGTTTTGCTTCTCTTTTGGGTCATTTAGCTTCTGCTTTTGGACATTTTACATCTTCACGTGGTTGCTTTGTGTGGATTTGTGGTCATTTTGCATCCCTTTCTGTTCATTTTTGTCTGTTTTTGGTTCACTTTGATCATCTTGGGAATCATTTTGCACCTCTTTGTTGTCATTTTGCGTCCTTTAACAGATTTTCAAAAAAGAAATATTAACAGTTGATTCATACAGAAGCTCTGGCTCTCAACTCTGATGGCTTTGCATCATGGCTAAAATGTCCTCAAATGAATAGACAACATCAAATATTCCTGCTCTTTAAATGAGAAAAACATCACTTCATGTAGATTACATTTTTATATACAGTCTATAATTACATGTAACAAACTTCTGTTGCTATTCGTATACTGCACCTTTAAGGCGTCATCTCATGTCTGGCCACGCCCCTAATCAGTGATGTCACTGCAGGTGTTTTGGCTTGATTGCTGGTTAGATGCGACTACTGTGACACCAAAGGCTCCAAAGTTTGAACCCATGTGAGAAAACTGTCGCCGCTGTCTGGCCTGTGCGCTTCAAGTATCGATTTAGCCTTTAATATTCAGTTTAGTCCAAGTTGCAGCAGCATGAAAGAAAAAGCGTGTAGCTGTGACGGTGGGTTTGTATAGGGAGGAAGTCCTTTACCTGACTCAGAGGAAGATGTCTTCAGGCTAAGACGAGGTAAGAATTCACAATAACGTGTGTGTTTTTCACATGACACAACACTTAACAGTCACAGGCAGTCAGCGGCAACATTAAGCGGGAAGAAACAGAGGATAACATCAACATCTGACGAATGGACAATGAAAAGTGGTATCTTGTGTTTCTTTCTGCTCATTAAAGTTTAGTATTTATTCGTGTAGTTTGAGAGGGACATGTCGAGCATTCAGTTCATACACAGTTGAACACCGTACATAAGAATTCATGGTCAACCATAAACAGAAATGGCAGATTTACCTGTATAGCATTTCTGTTGCTACCTGGCCTTTGCCTGTTCTGAAATAACGTGATGAAAACAAGAGACAGATTTACTCTGCAGCTTCGTGTTTTGCTTCATGTCCATTAGACTACATTGTGTGCATGGTATACACTTAACTGTTTTACCTAAACCTAGTGTTAAACTTCATCTATGAAGAGTGTACACCCCAACTTTTTGGTTTTAGTTATCTGAACTGGATTGGTTTCTGTTTTGTATTTTATGGATCCATATTATTTTTTTTTCTGTTGGATGCCTCTGGTTTGTCTTACATCATTGGTCCTCAGTTGCTTCTGTATTATCTAATTTAACTTGGATTCTTCGGTTAAGGCTTGGATGGAAAAGGTCAATAAGCCATCTCGTGCTCTTTTGGCACATTTTCCGTTCTGGAAATCATCAAAACAGCCCCCGACCACCAGGGTTGTGTGTGCCCTGCGTGTGCGTGTTGCCTGATGCGATCTGACCAAGTCCAGCCAGTCGTTACAGCTTTGAAGAGCAGCCTAATAGTGCATCCTCTTGTTTGGTCCTTTGCAGCTGCTGTTGTGTTTGTCTTGGCAGTCGTCAGAGGTTGAGGGTGGACACAGCGCCATGAGGTTTCCAGTGTCCCTGTGTCACATAGTGTGTGTTTTCTTTCCTCTGTATGTTTGGTAGTGCGGTTGGCAGAAAGATGAAACAGACATGTTTAGAGATAGAATGTTTTTCTGTTAGTTCATAGCAAGGAGGAAAATGCAAGATGTGACCGAGAAGTTAAAACGTTTTTTTGGCATTTTCTTCTTCTTCCAAAATCCCTGTGACCTCCCTTATAAAAAAAAACACCATTCTGTCTCTGTGTCTTTGCCTCCATCTTTCCTTTTTCTCTCCGCCTTTTCCTGCACTAAGTTGAGGGTCACTCTGGTGTAAATGAGAGCACTGTTCCAGAAGGGGAAGGCTGGCTTTGCGGAGAGGATTATCTGTTGGTGTTGAGCTGTGGGATTCAGTTCCTTCTGGCGTATGAGCCGGTCAGCGAGCTGCATCACTAAGCTTGTTATTATTGTTTTGGGAGAAGGAGGCAAAGTTCTGAGGGAGAAAGCACAGGAAAGAAGGAAAGAGGGGAGGATATAAAGCAGAAAAAGGGGAAAAGAGAGAATGAAGGGAGAATGTGTTTAAAGACTGTAAAATGCTCAGGCTAAAACTTTAATGATTTACTGTATTTGGAAGGAAGGACAAAGATGAATAACAGCACAAGGATAGAAAATCACTGCATCTGCAGAAACCGTCATTGGACGCAGGTTTTAATGGGGAAGAGGGGAAAAATGCTTAGATGTGCTCTTTCCACAAGCAAAACTGGGATGAGAAACCTGAGGAAAAAGCTCAGCTATCTCCTCTTGAGCAGCAGACAGCTGCAGACAAACACACAGAGGGTTAAGTCTTCATGGACACAGCAGACCCTGCCATCTTAGTTTTGTCCACTCTGTATGACAGTAGATCAGTTCTTTTTTTTTTTCTTTCTCTCTACTATGATACTCTGGCTCTAAAGCAGGTACTTGCACCAGTTATGGAGAGATTTTTTACCACACAAAAGAAAATTGTATACAACAAAATCTACTGGTAAATTTGAAGTGACAGGATGGTGTGCTTTGCCCTGCTACTCTGCCTGTTGAATTTCTACTTCATCAGCAGTAGTCAATGTTTTCTATTCACTCAAATCCACAAATAAAGCCTTCGTCCAGCGATAATGTCGTTAACCAAAAGCATGAACGTTTTAATGCAGTCTTAAAGATTCGCATGCATCTGTTGAATCGTGCATCGTACGCTCCTTATTAATAAACCAGAATCGTGCACTGCCAAAAGATCCCATTCTCAGATTTACCTGCTCAACCTGCAACGCCAGCGACCAGCATCTTATATTTCAATAACATTATGTCTCTTTCAGTGATGTTAACTCGTGTCAGTGGTTCTTTGAAGGAAAACAGATGTGTAGACTAAATGCTTCCACAATCTTTCTGAGAATGGAAACGCAGCTGGACTGAATCACAAAAAGACGCAAGCCAGCACGCTAACATTATTCAAAGCGTAAGCTAACGGTAACGTAGCATCATCGTCAGGTGGATTTAACTTCACTTTTAGTTGGCTGTTTAAAGGCTCAGTGGGAATGAAGCGTGAAGGATTAACAGCCTGTAACAGCTTGTGTTTTATTTGTGTTACATGCCCCAAAATATCGGCCCCAAACATGAAACAAACGTCAGGCTTCAGATTAATTTTCTTCTGCTTTATGTGCATAACTACACCTTATTTGGTACAATAAAGTTACATTTTAGCCTCTAGTCAAAACTAAAGGTGAGCTGAGTGTCGCCACCAACAAAAGCAAATGGAAAAAAAAAAAAATATTGAGATAATGTCTCAGAAAAAGTTCTTTAATGTAATTTATGTGCACTTAATGTTTGCTGACTGACTGGCTGCCTGGACTGCCGGTTGATTCCTTTCCCCATCTCCCATCTCTCCAGCCTGTCAGCGTTTTGACCGGGGCTGCTTCAGGTACTGTACTCTGCTGACACTGATGGTTGCACCGTGCACATCCCATGCACTCAGGCTGAAAACTCAACCTGGCATTTTCCTGGAGCTGAATGGGAGACGGGGGAGACAGAGCACTCTCGCACTGACAGGCAGGTCCAGAGCCTTACTTATGATACAGTCATATCAAGGAAACCAGTGGCCATAAAAAATTGTGAGGAGATAATGCTGCGTGGAAACAATTATAGAAAAAGCTACTCTCCATCTTCCCTCTAAAGCACCAGTGTCCATAATTTCTCCAGCATCAGAGAATATGCCGTTTTCATTCACACTAAGCACATCTTTCTGGTTGAAGGTGTGTGAAATCATCTTGTTTGATGTTTGGCTGTAATGAAAACTGCAGGGTATTCGAAGGCATGGGACTGGATACCGCTAGCCAACAGCAAACATTCTCTCCGGCAGCGAAAGCGTTCAGTTTAGTTACAGAGAATGTTATAAATCAAACAGCCACTAAACAAGGGAAGACTGTGCGAGACAGGAAAAAGAAATTGACTGACAGTTTAAAATCCAAAATACTTTCTGATTGCTCTGAATTTTACAATTGAGTTGTCTCAGCTTTTCAAATGTGCTCCAACTTTCTGGACAAACAATTGCTTAAAAAATAAAAAAAAAATAAAAAATGCATTGTAGGCTGCACGGTAGGGCAGTGGTTAGCGCTGTCGCCTCACAGCAAGAAGGTTCCGGGTTCGAGTCCCGGCTCGGCCGTGGGATCTTTCTGTGTTGAGTTTGCATGTTCTCCCCATGATCTCCGGGTACTCCGGCTTCCTCCCACAGTCCAAAGACATGCAAATAGGGACTAGGCTAATGAGATACTCTAAATTGACCATAGGTGTGGCTGTGAGTGTGAATGGTTGTCTGTCTCTATGTGTTTGCTCTGCGATGGACTGGCGACCTGTCCAGGGTAGGGTTGTCACGATACCAAATTTCTGTTTCGATACCGATACCAATATGTATTTCGATATTTTTCGATACTTTTTGTAAAAAATATTTCATTATATTATGTATTGCCTTAATGGGTTATTTAAATATTTAAAGAATGTAATTTAATTTTTAAAAATATATTTTT
>NW_019524865.1:678356-679684 GCF_002814215.2 Seriola lalandi dorsalis
TCTTACTGGGAAACCAAAGCACATCAACAAGGGTGTTGATTTTTTACACACACACACACACACACACACACACGCACTCACACATATATATATATACATATATACTGTATATAGTGTATATATATATACAGTGTATATATATATATATATATATATATGTATATACTGCAATGCCTAGGTGGGTATGTTTACCTTCTTTACCCTACTCTGTTAGCATGTTAGCATGCTGACATTAGCTGATTAGTACTAAACAGAAAGTACAACTAAGGCTGTTGGGAATGGCATGAGTTTGGCAGGTAGTCGATCATAAACCAAAGTTCAACATTTTAATTTAAAAAATTGCAATTTCCAATAGTTATTGAGACAAGTGATTCAAAACCAAATATGTCATATATGAAGGTGCAAGAGGTTAAGATCAGCAAAATCATGAGAATTTATCCTCTGGGAACCATGAATGTTGTCACAAAAAAAATTAATGGCAATCCATCCACTATTTGTTTTGATATTCCAGTCTGGACCCCAAGAGTTCATCTGCTGGAGCTTTAGGTTGAGTGGGGGATTTGTCTGACGTCACCAAGCTCAAAAAGAAATGATACTTTACTTTGGCCATAGTTCAACTTCACTTAATAAAAACTACGGCTGATAAAATAATAATATCACTATCCAAGGGTGTAATGTATAATAATGTAATATGAGTCCGACTAACTTTGTGGGAAATGAAATAGAAACGGACTGGCACGGCTGGAGACCACATACACCACAACTTTCTGCAGCAGGCAGAGATGGTTTGATGCAGCTGATATCGTACTAGAAAAGTGAGGTATATGGAATCACTGTTCATTTCTTATCAGAAGAAAGAACAGTGCAGGTTTCAGCCTGTTTGCTGGATGTCAAGTTCAGCTTTCTAAACACAAACCACACAACTCCTCCTACTTGTTTTCCGATACAAAATAATCTGGTGTTGTGTTCTTTGATACTTATTGCTCTATTTTCTATTTCCAGGAATCTTTTTCTAGTTAGGTATAGGGTAAAAAATGTTTTAATTCATATATCTTTAGCTACACAGGGTAATGATTGGTCAGGCAGTTTGGTCCAGATTAGAATATCTCCACAACTGTTGCCATGAAATTGTGTACATACGAACAGGATGAGCCCGATTGGGCTACTTCCTGATCCTCTAACTTTTTCTCTAGCCAGCATGAGATTGACATTTGTGTTTTTACCGAATATATCACCCCCCCAAAAGGATTAATTTGACCATTTGGTCAAATTTAATTTTGTCCTATACTTTATACCTGCAAAATGACATTCCCATAATCCTCAGCTGT
>NW_019524865.1:679704-679860 GCF_002814215.2 Seriola lalandi dorsalis
AAATAAAAGTACCGTTTGTTTTTAAATGCTGGTATAGTACCGTTTTCAAAACTCTAGTATCGCGGTACTATACTGGTACCGGTATACCGTGCAACCCTAGTCCAGGGTGTACCCCGCCTCTCGCCCGAAAGGATGCTGGGATAGGCTCCAGCCCCC